>NC_071331.1:5508405-5600126 GCF_010183535.1 Caenorhabditis remanei | reverse complement strand
AGAGAAAGAAAATAATGAGAAAAAGAGAGGAAAATAAAGAGTTGTTCTCCATCACCTCCTATTGAGATGAGAGAGAGAAAGAAAATGATGAGAAAATAAGATAAAAATAAAGGAGTTGTTCTCCATCACCTCCTATTGAGATGAGAGAAAGAGAAATAATGAGAAAAAGAGAGGAAAATAAAGGAGTTGTTCTCCATCACCTCCTATTGAGATGAGAGAAAGAAAATAATGAGAAAAAGAGAAAATAAAGGAGTTGTTCTCCATCCTCCTATTGAGGTGAGAGAAAAAGAAAATAATGAGAAAAAGAGAGGAAAATAAAGGAGTTGTTCTCCATCACCTCCTATTGAGGTGAGAGAAAGAAAATAATGAGAAAAAAAGAGGAAAATAAAGGAGTTGTTCTCCATCACCTCCTATTGAGGTGGAGAGAAAGAAAATAATGAGAAAAAAGAGGAAAATAAAGGAGTTGTTCTCCATCACCTCTATTGAGTGAGAGAAAGAAAATAATGAGAAAAAAAGAGGAAAATAATGGAGTTGTTCTCCATCACCTCCTATTGAGGTGAGAGAAAGAAAATAATGAGAAAAAAGAGGAAAAATAAAGGAGTTGTTCTCCATCACCTCCTATTGAGGTGAGAGAAAGAAATAATGAGAGAAAAAGAGAGGAAATAAAGGAGTTGTTCTCCATCACCTCCTATTGAGGTGAGAGAAAGAAGAAAATGATGAGAAAAAAGAGAAAAATAAAGGAGTTGTTCTCCATCACCTCCTATTGAGGTGAGAGAAAGAAAATAATGAGAAAAAAGAGGAAAATAAAGGAGTTGTTCTCCATCACCTCCTATTGAGATGAGAGAAAGAAAATAATGAGAAAAAAAGGAAAATAAGGAGGTTGTTTCTCCATCACCTCCTATTGAGGTGAGAGAAAGAAAATAATGAGAAAAAAGAGGAAAATAAAGGAGTTGTTCTCCATCACCTCCTATTGGATGAGAGAAAGAAAATAATGAGAAAAAGAGAGGAAAATAAAGGAGTGTTCTCCATCACCTCCTATTGAGGTGAGAGAAAGAAAATGATGAGAAATAAGATAAAAATAAAGGAGTTGTTCTCCATCACCTCCTATTGAGGTGAGAGAAAGAAAATAATGAGAAAAAAGAGAGGAAAATAAAGGAGTTGTTCTCCATCACCTCCTATTGAGGTGAGAGAAAGAAAATAATGAGAAAAAAAGAGGAAAATAAAGGAGTTGTTCCATCACCTCCTATTGAGGTGAGAGAAAGAAAATAATGAGAAAAGAGAGGAAAATAAAGGAGTTGTTCTCCATCACCTCCTATTGAGGTGAGAGAAAGAAAATAATGAGAAAAAAAGAGGAAAATAAAGGAGTTGTTCTCCATCACCTCCTATTGAGGTGAGAGAAAGAAAATGATGAGAAAATAAGATAAAAATAAAGGAGTTGCTCTCCATCACCTCCTATTGAGATGAGAGAAAGAAAATAATGAGAAAAAAAGGAAAATAAGGAGTTGTTCTCCATCACCTCCTATTGAGGTGGAGAGAAAGAAAATAATGAGAAAAAAAGAGGAAATAAGGAGTTGTTCTCCATCACCTCCTATTGGTGAGAGAAAGAAAATAATGAGAAAAAAGAGAGGAAAATAAAGGAGTTGTTCTCCATCACCTCCTATTGAGATGAGAGAAAGAAAATGATGAGAAAATAAGATAAAATAAAGAAGTTGTTCTCCATCACCTCCTATTGAGATGAGAGAGAAGAAAATAATGAGAAAAAAAGGAAAATAATGGAGTTGTTCTCCATCACCTCCTATTGAGGTGAGAGAAAGAAAATAATGAGAAAAAGAGAGGAAAATAAAGGAGTTGTTCTCCATCACCTCCTATTGAGGTGAGAGAAAGAAAATGATGAGAAAATAAGATAAAAATAAAGGAGTTGTTCTCCATCACCTCCTATTGAGGTGAGAGAAAGAAATAATGAGAAAAAAAGGAAAATAAAGGAGTTGTTCTCCATCACCTCCTATTGAGGATGAGAGAAAGAAAATAATGAGAAAAAAAGGAAAATAATGGAGTTGTTCTCCATCACCTCCTATTGAGGTGAGAGAAAGAAAATAATGAGAAAAAAAGAGGAAAATAAAGGAGTTGTTCTCCATCACCTCCTATTGAGATGAGAGAAAGAAAATGATGAGAAAATAAGATAAAAATAAAGGAGTTGCTCTCCATCACCTCCTATTGAGATGAGAGAAAGAAAATAATGAGAAAAAAGAGGAAAATAATGGAGTTGTTCTCCATCACCTCCTATTGAGGTGAGAGAAAGAAAATAATGAGAAAAAGAGAGGAAAATAATGGAGTTGTTCTCCATCACCTCCTATTGAGGTGAGAGAAAGAAAATAATGAGAAAAAAGAGGAAAATAAAGGAGTTGTTCTCCATCACCTCCTATTGAGATGAGAGAAAGAAAATGATGAGAAAATAAGATAAAAATAAAGAAGTTGTTCTCCATCACCTCCTATTGAGGTGAGAGAAAGAAAATAATGAGAAAAAAAGGAAAATAATGGAGTTGTTCTCCATCACCTCCTATTGAGGTGAGAGAAAGAAAATAATGAGAAAAAAAGAGGAAAATAAAGGAGTTGTTCTCCATCACCTCCTATTGAGATGAGAGAAAAAAATGATGAGAAAATAAGATAAAAATAAAGAAGTTGTTCTCCATCACCTCCTATTGAGATGAGAGAAAGAAAATAATGAGAAAAAAAGAGGAAAATAATGGAGTTGTTCTCCATCACCTCCTATTGAGGTGAGAGAAAGAAAATAATGAGAAAAAAAAGAGGAAAATAATGGAGTTGTTCTCCATCACCTCCTATTGAGGTGAGAGAAAGAAAATGATGAGAAAATAAGATAAAAATAAAGGAGTTGCTTCTCCATCACCCTCCTATTGAGATGAGAGAAAGAAAATGATGAGAAAATAAGATAAAAATAAAGGAGTTGTTCTCCATCACCTCCTATTGAGGATGAGAGAAAGAAAATAATGAGAAAAAAAGGAAAATAAAGGAGTTGTTCTCCATCACCTCCTATTGAGGTGAGAGAAAGAAAATAATGAGAAAAAAAGGAAAATAATGGAGTTGTTCTCCATCACCTCCTATTGAGGTGAGAGAAAGAAAATAATGAGAAAAAAGAGGAAAATAAAGGAGTTGTTCTCCATCACCTCCTATTGAGATGAGAGAAAGAAAATGATGAGAAAATAAGATAAAATAAAGGAGTTGCTTCTCCATCACCTCCTATTGAGATGAGAGAAAGAAAATAATGAGAAAAAAGAGGAAAATAATGGAGTTGTTCTCCATCACCTCCTATTGAGGTGAGAGAAAGAAAATAATGAGAAAAAGAGAGGAAAATAAAGGAGTTGTTCTCCATCACCTCCTATTGAGGTGAGAGAAAGAAAATAATGAGAAAAAAGAGGAAAATAAAGGAGTTGTTCTCCATCACCTCCTATTGAGATGAGAGAAAGAAAATAATGAGAAAAAAGAGGAAAATAAAGGAGTTGTTCTCCATCACCTCCTATTGAGATGAGAGAAAGAAAATGATGAGAAAATAAGATAAAAATAAAGGAGTTGTTCTCCATCACCTCCTATTGAGATGAGAGAAAGAAAATAATGAGAAAAAAGAGAGGAAAATAAAGGAGTTGTTCTCCATCACCTCCTATTGAGGTGAGAGAAAGAAAATAATGAGAAAAAAGAGGAAAATAAAGGAGTTGTTCTCCATCACCTCCTATTGAGGTGAGAGAAAGAAAATAATGAGAAAAAGAGAGGAAAATAAGGAGTTGTTCTCCATCACCTCCTATTGAGGTGAGAGAAAGAAAATAATGAGAAAAAAGAGGAAAATAAAGGAGTTGTTCTCCATCACCTCCTATTGAGATGAGAGAAAGAAAATGATGAGAAAATAAGATAAAAATAAAGGAGTTGTTCTCCATCACCTCCTATTGAGGTGAGAGAAAGAAAATAATGAGAAAAAGAGAGGAAAATAAAGGAGTTGTTCTCCATCACCTCCTATTGAGGATGAGAGAAAGAAAATGATGAGAAAATAAGATAAAAATAAAGGAGTTGTTCTCCATCACCTCCTATTGAGGTGAGAGAAAGAAAATAATGAGAAAAAGAGAGAAAATAAAGGAGTTGTTCTCCATCACCTCCTATTGAGATGAGAGAAAGAAAATGATGAGAAATAAGATAAAATAAAGGAGTTGTTCTCCATCACCTCCTATTTGAGGTGAGAGAAAGAAAATAATGAGAAAAAGAGAGGAAATAAAGGAGTTGTTCTCCATCACCTCCTATTGAGGTGAGAGAAAGAAAATGATGAGAAAATAAGATAAAATAAAGGAGTTGTTCTCCATCACCTCCTATTGAGGTGAGAGAAAGAAAATAATGAGAAAAAGAGAGGAAAATAAAGGAGTTGTTCTCCATCACCTCCTATTGAGGTGAGAGAAAGAAAATAATGAGAAAAAGAGAGGAAAATAAAGGAGTTGTTCTCCATCACCTCCTATTGAGGTGAGAGAAAGAAAATAATGAGAAAAAGAGAGGAAAATAAAGGAGTTGTTCTCCATCACCTCCTATTGAGGTGAGAGAAAGAAAATAATGAGAAAAAGAGAGGAAAATAAAGGAGTTGTTCTCCATCACCTCCTATTGAGGTGAGAGAAAGAAAATAATGAGAAAAAGAGAGGAAAATAAAGGAGTTGTTCTCCATCACCTCCTATTGAGGATGAGAGAAAGAAAATAATGAGAAAAAGAGAGGAAAATAAAGGAGTTGTTCTCCATCACCTCCTATTGAGATGAGAGAAAGAAAATAATGAGAAAAAGAGAGGAAAATAAAGGAGTTGTTCTCCATCACCTCCTATTGAGGATGAGAGAAAGAAAATAATGAGAAAAAGAGAGGAAAATAAAGGAGTTGTTCTCCATCACCTCCTATTGAGGTGAGAGAAAGAAAATAATGAGAAAAAGAGAGGAAAATAAAGGAGTTGTTCTCCATCACCTCCTATTGAGGATGAGAGAAAGAAAATAATGAGAAAAAGAGAGGAAAATAAAGGAGTTGTTCTCCATCACCTCCTATTGAGGATGAGAGAAATGTCCATCACCTCCTATTGAGGTGAGAGAAGAAATAATGAGAAAAGAGAGGAAATAAAGGAGTTGTTCTCCATCACCTCCTATTGAGTGAGAGAAAGAAAATAATGAGAAAAAGAGAGGAAATAAAGGAGTTGTTCTCCATCACCTCCTATTGAGGTGAGAGAAAGAAAATATGAGAAAAAGAGAGGAAAATAAAGGAGTTGTTCTCCATCACCTCCTATTGAGGTGAGAGAAAGAAAATAATGAGAAAAAGAGAGGAAATAAAGGAGTTGTTCTCCATCACCTCCTATTGAGGTGAGAGAAAGAAAATAATGAGAAAAAGAGAGGAAAATAAAGGAGTTGTTCTCCATCACCTCCTATTGAGGTGAGAGAAAAAAATAATGAGAAAAAGAGAGGAAAATAAAGGAGTTGTTCTCCATCACCTCCTATTGAGGTGAGAGAAGAAAATAATGAGAAAAAGAGAGGAAAATAAAGGAGTTGTTCTCCATCACCTCCTATTGAGGTGAGAGAAAGAAAATAATGAGAAAAAGAGAGGAAAATAAAGGAGTTGTTCTCCATCACCTCCTATTGAGGTGAGAGAAAGAAAATAATGAGAAAAAGAGAGGAAAATAAAGGAGTTGTTCTCCATCACCTCCTATTGAGGTGAGAGAAAGAAAATAATGAGAAAAAGAGAGGAAAATAAAGGAGTTGTTCTCCATCACCTCCTATTGAGGTGAGAGAAAGAAAATAATGAGAAAAAGAGAGGAAAATAAAGGAGTTGTTCTCCATCACCTCCTATTGAGGTGAGAGAAAGAAAATAATGAGAAAAAGAGAGGAAAATAAAGGAGTTGTTCTCCATCACCTCCTATTGAGGTGAGAGAAAGAAAATAATGAGAAAAAGAGAGGAAAATAAAGGAGTTGTTCTCCATCACCTCCTATTGAGGTGAGAGAAAGAAAATAATGAGAAAAAGAGAGGAAAATAAAGGAGTTGTTCTCCATCACCTCCTATTGAGGTGAGAGAAAGAAAATAATGAGAAAAAAGAGGAAAATAAAGGAGTTGTTCTCCATCACCTCCTATTGAGGTGAGAGAAAGAAAATAATGAGAAAAAGAGAGGAAAATAAAGGAGTTGTTCTCCATCACCTCCTATTGAGGTGAGAGAAAGAAAATAATGAGAAAAAGAGAGGAAAATAATGGAGTTGTTCTCCATCACCTCCTATTGAGGTGAGAGAAAGAAAATAATGAGAAAAAAGAGGAAAATAAAGGAGTTGTTCTCCATCACCTCCTATTGAGGTGAGAGAAAGAAAATAATGAGAAAAGAGAGGAAAATAATGGAGTTGTTCTCCATCACCTCCTATTGAGGTGAGAGAAAGAAAATAATGAGAAAAAGAGAGGAAAATAAAGGAGTTGTTCTCCATCACCTCCTATTGAGGTGAGAGAAAGAAAATAATGAGAAAAAAAGAGGAAAATAAAGGAGTTGTTCTCCATCACCTCCTATTGAGGTGAGAGAAAGAAAATAATGAGAAAAAGAGAGGAAAATAAAGGAGTTGTTCTCCATCACCTCCTATTGAGATGAGAGAAAGAAAATAATGAGAAAAAGAGAGGAAAATAAAGGAGTTGTTCTCCATCACCTCCTATTGAGGATGAGAGAAAGAAAATAATGAGAAAAAGAGAGGAAAATAAAGGAGTTGTTCTCCATCACCTCCTATTGAGGTGAGAGAAAGAAAATATGAGAAAAAGAGAGGAAAATAAAGGAGTTGTTCTCCATCACCTCCTATTGAGATGAGAGAAAGAAAATAATGAGAAAAGAGAGGAAAATAAAGGAGTTGTTCTCCATCACCTCCTATTGAGATGAGAGAAAGAAAATAATGAGAAAAGAGAGGAAAATAAAGGAGTTGTTCTCCATCACCTCCTATTGAGATGAGAGAAAGAAAATAATGAGAAAAAGAGAGGAAAATAAAGGAGTTGTTCTCCATCACCTCCTATTGAGGTGAGAGAAAGAAAATAATGAGAAAAAGAGAGGAAAATAAAGGAGTTGTTCTCCATCACCTCCTATTGAGGTGAGAGAAAGAAAATAATGAGAAAAAAGAGGAAAATAAAGGAGTTGTTCTCCATCACCTCCTATTGAGGTGAGAGAAGAAAATAATGAGAAAAAAGAGAAATAAGGAGTTGTTCCCATCACCTCCTATTGAGGTGAGAGAAAGAAAATAATGAGAAAAGAGAGGAAAATAAAGGAGTTTTCTCCATCACCTCCTATTGAGGTGAGAGAAAGAAAATAATGAGAAAAAGAGAGGAAAATAAAGGAGTTGTTCTCCATCACCTCCTATTGAGGTGAGAGAAAGAAAATAATGAGAAAAAAAGGAAAATAAAGGAGTTGTTCTCCATCACCTCCTATTGAGGTGAGAGAAGAAAATAATGAGAAAAAGAGGAAAATAATGGAGTTGTTCTCCATCACCTCCTATTGAGGTGAGAGAAAGAAAATAATGAGAAAAAGAGAAAATAAAGGAGTTGTTCTCCATCACCTCCTAGTGAGAGAAGAAAAAAATGAGAAAAAAAGAAAAATAAGGAGTTGTTCTCCATCACCTCCTATGAGGTGAGGAGAAAGAAAATAATGAGAAAAAAAGAGGGAAAATAATGGAGTTGTTCTCCATCACCTCCTATTGAGGTGAGAGAAAGAAAATAATGAGAAAAAAAGAGGAAAATAAAGGAGTGTTCTCCATCACCTCCTATTTGAGGTGAGAGAAAGAAAATAATGAGAAAAAGAGAGGAAAATAAAGGAGTGTTCTCCATCACCTCTATTGAGATGAGAGAAAGAAAATGATGAGAAAATAAGATAAAAATAAAGGAGTTGTTCTCCATCACCTCCTATTGAGGTGAGAGAAAGAAAATAATGAGAAAAAGAGAGGAAAATTAAAGGAGTGTTCTCCATCACCTCCTATTGAGGTGAGAGAGAAGAAAATAATGAGAAAAAAAGAGGGAAAATAAAGGAGTTGTTCTCCATCACCTCCTATTGAGATGAGAGAAAGAAAATGATGAGAAAAGAGAGGAAAATAAAGGAGTTGTTCTCCATCACCTCCTATTGAGGTGAGAGAAAGAAAATAATGAGAAAAAAGAGGAAAATAAAGGAGTTGTTCTCCATCACCTCCTATTGAGGTGAGAGAAAAAAATAATGAGAAAAAGAGAGGAAAATAAAGGAGTTGTTCTCCATCACCTCCTATTGAGGTGAGAGAAAGAAAATAATGAGAAAAGAGAGGAAAATAAAGGAGTTGTTCTCCATCACCTCCTATTGAGGTGAGAGAAAGAAAATAATGAGAAAAAAGAGGAAAATAAAGGAGTTGTTCTCCATCACCTCCTATTGAGGTGAGAGAAAGAAAATAATGAGAAAAAAGAGGAAAATAAAGGAGTTGTTCTCCATCACCTCCTATTGAGGTGAGAGAAAGAAAATAATGAGAAAAAAAGAGGAAAATAAAGGAGTTGTTCTCCATCATCCTCCTATTGAGGTGAGAGAAAGAAAATAATGAGAAAAAGAGAGGAAAATAAAGGAGTTGTTCTCCATCACCTCCTATTGAGATGAGAGAAAGAAAATGATGAGAAAATAAGATAAAATAAAGGAGTTGTTCTCCATCACCTCCTATTGAGGTGAGAGAAAGAAAATAATGAGAAAAAGAGAGGAAAATAATGGAGTTGTTCTCCATCACCTCCTATTGAGGTGAGAGAAAGAAAATAATGAGAAAAAAGAGGAAAATAAAGGAGTTGTTCTCCATCACCTCCTATTGAGGTGAGAGAAAGAAAATAATGAGAAAAAGAGAGGAAAATAAAGGAGTTGTTCTCCATCACCTCCTATTGAGGTGAGAGAAAGAAAATAATGAGAAAAAAGAGGAAAATAAAGGAGTTGTTCTCCATCACCTCCTATTGAGGTGAGAGAAAGAAATAATGAGAAAAAAGAGGAAAATAAAGGAGTTGTTCTCCATCACCTCCTATTGAGATGAGAGAAAGAAAATGATGAGAAAATAAGATAGAAAATAAAGGAGTTGTTCTCCATCACCTCCTATTGAGGTGAGAGAAAGAAAATAATGAGAAAAAGAGAGGAAAATAAAGGAGTTGTTCTCCATCACCTCCTATTGAGGTGAGAGA
This sequence comes from Caenorhabditis remanei, assembly GCF_010183535.1. Classification (NCBI taxonomy): domain Eukaryota; kingdom Metazoa; phylum Nematoda; class Chromadorea; order Rhabditida; family Rhabditidae; genus Caenorhabditis; species Caenorhabditis remanei. The sequence goes on along the minus strand of NC_071331.1, from coordinate 5,590,927 downwards.
AAAAAATAATGAGAAAATAAGATAAAAATAAAGGAGTTGTTCTCCATCACCTCCTATTGAGGTGAGAGAAAGAAAATGATGAGAAAATAAGATAAAAATAAAGGAGTTGTTCTCCATCACCTCCTATTGAGATGAGAGAAAGAAAATAATGAGAAAATAAGATAAAAATAAAGGAGTTGTTCTCCATCACCTCCTATTGAGGTGAGAGAAAGAAAATAATGAGAAAAAAAGAGGAAAATAAAGGAGTTGTTCTCCATCTCCTCCTATTGAGGTGAGAGAGAAGAAAATAATGAGAAAAAGAGAGGAAAATAAAGGAGTTGTTCTCCATCACCTCCTATTGAGATGAGAGAAAGAAAATGATGAGAAAATAAGATAAAATAAAGGAGTTGTTCTCCATCACCTCCTATTGAGGTGAGAGAAAAAAATAATGAGAAAAAGAGAGGAAAATAATGGAGTTGTTCTCCATCACCTCCTATTGAGGTGAGAGAAAGAAAATAATGAGAAAAAAGAGGAAAATAAAGGAGTTGTTCTCCATCACCTCCTATTGAGGTGAGAGAAAGAAAATAATGAGAAAAAGAGAGGAAAATAAAGGAGTTGTTCTCCATCACCTCCTATTGAGGTGAGAGAAAGAAAATGATGAGAAAATAAGATAAAAATAAAGGAGTTGTTCTCCATCACCTCCTATTGAGGTGAGAGAAAGAAAATAATGAGAAAAAAAGAGGAAAATAAAGGAGTTGTTCTCCATCACCTCCTATTGAGATGAGAGAAAGAAAATGATGAGAAAATAAGATAAAAATAAAGGAGTTGTTCTCCATCACCTCCTATTGAGGTGAGAGAAAGAAAATAATGAGAAAAAAAGAGGAAAATAAAGGAGTTGTTCTCCATCACCTCCTATTGAGGATGAGAGAAAGAAAATGATGAGAAAATAAGATAAAATAAAGGAGTTGTTCTCCATCACCTCCTATTGAGGATGAGAGAAAGAAAATGATGAGAAAATAAGATAAAATAAAGGAGTTGTTCTCCATCACCTCCTATTGAGATGAGAGAAAGAAAATAATGAGAAAATAAGATAAAAATAAAGGAGTTGTTCTCCATCACCTCCTATTGAGGTGAGAGAAAGAAAATAATGAGAAAAAAAGAGGAAAATAAAGGAGTTGTTCTCCATCACCTCCTATTGAGGTGAGAGAAAGAAAATAATGAGAAAAAAGAGGAAAATAAAGGAGTTGTTCTCCATCACCTCCTATTGAGGTGAGAGAAAGAAAATGATGAGAAAATAAGATAAAAATAAAGGAGTTGTTCTCCATCACCTCCTATTGAGGTGAGAGAAAGAAAATAATGAGAAAAAAGAGGAAAATAAAGGAGTTGTTCTCCATCACCTCCTATTGAGGTGAGAGAAAGAAAATGATGAGAAAATAAGATAAAAATAAAGGAGTTGTTCTCCATCACCTCCTATTGAGGTGAGAGAAAGAAAATGATGAGAAAATAAGATAAAAATAAAGGAGTTGTTCTCCATCACCTCCTATTGAGGTGAGAGAAAGAAAATGATGAGAAAATAAGATAAAAATAAAGGAGTTGTTCTCCATCACCTCCTATTGAGATGAGAGAAAGAAAATAATGAGAAAAAAAGAGGAAAATAAAGGAGTTGTTCTCCATCACCTCCTATTGAGGTGAGAGAAAGAAAATGATGAGAAAATAAGATAAAAATAAAGGAGTTGTTCTCCATCACCTCCTATTGAGGTGAGAGAAAGAAAATAATGAGAAAATAAGATAAAAATAAAGGAGTTGTTCTCCATCACCTCCTATTGAGGTGAGAGAAAGAAAATGATGAGAAAATAAGATAAAAATAAAGGAGTTGTTCTCCATCACCTCCTATTGAGGTGAGAGAAAGAAAATGATGAGAAAATAAGATAAAAATAAAGGAGTTGTTCTCCATCACCTCCTATTGAGGTGAGAGAAAGAAAATAATGAGAAAAAAGAGGAAAATAAAGGAGTTGTTCTCCATCACCTCCTATTGAGGTGAGAGAAAGAAAATGATGAGAAAATAAGATAAAAATAAAGGAGTTGTTCTCCATCACCTCCTATTGAGGTGAGAGAAAAAAATAATGAGAAAAAGAGAGGAAAATAATGGAGTTGTTCTCCATCACCTCCTATTGAGGTGAGAGAAAGAAAATAATGAGAAAAAAGAGGAAAATAAAGGAGTTGTTCTCCATCACCTCCTATTGAGGTGAGAGAAAGAAAATAATGAGAAAAAGAGAGGAAAATAAAGGAGTTGTTCTCCATCACCTCCTATTGAGGTGAGAGAAAGAAAATGATGAGAAAATAAGATAAAAATAAAGGAGTTGTTCTCCATCACCTCCTATTGAGGTGAGAGAAAGAAAATAATGAGAAAAAAAGAGGAAAATAAAGGAGTTGTTCTCCATCACCTCCTATTGAGATGAGAGAAAGAAAATGATGAGAAAATAAGATAAAAATAAAGGAGTTGTTCTCCATCACCTCCTATTGAGGTGAGAGAAAGAAAATAATGAGAAAAAAGAGGAAAATAAAGGAGTTGTTCTCCATCACCTCCTATTGAGGTGAGAGAAAGAAAATGATGAGAAAATAAGATAAAATAAAGGAGTTGTTCTCCATCACCTCCTATTGAGGTGAGAGAAAGAAAATGATGAGAAAATAAGATAAAAATAAAGGAGTTGTTCTCCATCACCTCCTATTGAGATGAGAGAAAGAAAATAATGAGAAAATAAGATAAAAATAAAGGAGTTGTTCTCCATCACCTCCTATTGAGGTGAGAGAAAGAAAATAATGAGAAAAAAAGAGGAAAATAAAGGAGTTGTTCTCCATCACCTCCTATTGAGGTGAGAGAAAGAAAATAATGAGAAAAAAGAGGAAAATAAAGGAGTTGTTCTCCATCACCTCCTATTGAGGTGAGAGAAAGAAAATGATGAGAAAATAAGATAAAAATAAAGGAGTTGTTCTCCATCACCTCCTATTGAGGTGAGAGAAAGAAAATAATGAGAAAAAAGAGGAAAATAAAGGAGTTGTTCTCCATCACCTCCTATTGAGGTGAGAGAAAGAAAATGATGAGAAAATAAGATAAAAATAAAGGAGTTGTTCTCCATCACCTCCTATTGAGGTGAGAGAAAGAAAATGATGAGAAAATAAGATAAAAATAAAGGAGTTGTTCTCCATCACCTCCTATTGAGGTGAGAGAAAGAAAATGATGAGAAAATAAGATAAAAATAAAGGAGTTGTTCTCCATCACCTCCTATTGAGATGAGAGAAAGAAAATAATGAGAAAAAAAGAGGAAAATAAAGGAGTTGTTCTCCATCACCTCCTATTGAGGTGAGAGAAAGAAAATGATGAGAAAATAAGATAAAAATAAAGGAGTTGTTCTCCATCACCTCCTATTGAGGTGAGAGAAAGAAAATGATGAGAAAATAAGATAAAAATAAAGGAGTTGTTCTCCATCACCTCCTATTGAGATGAGAGAAAGAAAATAATGAGAAAATAAGATAAAATAAAGGAGTTGTTCTCCATCACCTCCTATTGAGGTGAGAGAAAGAAAATAATGAGAAAAAAAGAGGAAAATAAAGGAGTTGTTCTCCATCACCTCCTATTGAGGTGAGAGAAAGAAAATGATGAGAAAATAAGATAAAAATAAAGGAGTTGTTCTCCATCACCTCCTATTGAGGTGAGAGAAAAAAATAATGAGAAAAAGAGAGGAAAATAATGGAGTTGTTCTCCATCACCTCCTATTGAGGTGAGAGAAAGAAAATAATGAGAAAAAAAGAGGAAAATAAAGGAGTTGTTCTCCATCACCTCCTATTGAGGTGAGAGAAAGAAAATAATGAGAAAAAGAGAGGAAAATAAAGGAGTTGTTCTCCATCACCTCCTATTGAGGTGAGAGAAAGAAAATGATGAGAAAATAAGATAAAATAAAGGAGTTGTTCTCCATCACCTCCTATTGAGGTGAGAGAAAGAAAATAATGAGAAAAAAGAGGAAAATAAAGGAGTTGTTCTCCATCACCTCCTATTGAGATGAGAGAAAGAAAATGATGAGAAAATAAGATAAAAATAAAGGAGTTGTTCTCCATCACCTCCTATTGAGGTGAGAGAAAGAAAATAATGAGAAAAAAGAGGAAAATAAAGGAGTTGTTCTCCATCACCTCCTATTGAGGTGAGAGAAAGAAAATGATGAGAAAATAAGATAAAAATAAAGGAGTTGTTCTCCATCACCTCCTATTGAGGTGAGAGAAAGAAAATGATGAGAAAATAAGATAAAAATAAAGGAGTTGTTCTCCATCACCTCCTATTGAGATGAGAGAAAGAAAATAATGAGAAAATAAGATAAAAATAAAGGAGTTGTTCTCCATCACCTCCTATTGAGGTGAGAGAAAGAAAATAATGAGAAAAAAAGAGGAAAATAAAGGAGTTGTTCTCCATCACCTCCTATTGAGGTGAGAGAAAGAAAATAATGAGAAAAAAAGAGGAAAATAAAGGAGTTGTTCTCCATCACCTCCTATTGAGGTGAGAGAAAGAAAATGATGAGAAAATAAGATAAAAATAAAGGAGTTGTTCTCCATCACCTCCTATTGAGGTGAGAGAAAGAAAATAATGAGAAAAAAAGAGGAAAATAAAGGAGTTGTTCTCCATCACCTCCTATTGAGGTGAGAGAAAGAAAATGATGAGAAAATAAGATAAAAATAAAGGAGTTGTTCTCCATCACCTCCTATTGAGGTGAGAGAAAGAAAATGATGAGAAAATAAGATAAAAATAAAGGAGTTGTTCTCCATCACCTCCTATTGAGGTGAGAGAAAGAAAATGATGAGAAAATAAGATAAAAATAAAGGAGTTGTTCTCCATCACCTCCTATTGAGATGAGAGAAAGAAAATAATGAGAAAAAAAGAGGAAAATAAAGGAGTTGTTCTCCATCACCTCCTATTGAGGTGAGAGAAAGAAAATGATGAGAAAATAAGATAAAAATAAAGGAGTTGTTCTCCATCACCTCCTATTGAGGTGAGAGAAAGAAAATAATGAGAAAATAAGATAAAAATAAAGGAGTTGTTCTCCATCACCTCCTATTGAGGTGAGAGAAAGAAAATGATGAGAAAATAAGATAAAAATAAAGGAGTTGTTCTCCATCACCTCCTATTGAGGTGAGAGAAAGAAAATGATGAGAAAATAAGATAAAAATAAAGGAGTTGTTCTCCATCACCTCCTATTGAGGTGAGAGAAAGAAAATAATGAGAAAATAAGATAAAAATAAAGGAGTTGTTCTCCATCACCTCCTATTGAGATGAGAGAAAGAAAATAATGAGAAAAAGAGAGGAAAATAAAGGAGTTGTTCTCCATCACCTCCTATTGAGATGAGAGAAAGTAAAAAAGTTGTTCTCCATCACCTCCTATTGAGATGAGAGAAAGTAAGAGAGTTGTTCTCCATCACCTCCTATTGAGATGAGAGAAAGTAAGAGAGTTGTTCTCCATCACCTCCTAATGAGATGAGAGAAAGTAAGAGAGTTGTTCTCCATACAGAAGAATACAGGAAGAATACAGAAGTTATGCCGAATAAAATAGTTGATAATAAGAGGAATAGCCGTATGATTTTTCAAATAGGAAGAATTACTGAACTAGGAGTGTATGTGAAAAATACAAGGGTCAAACATTTCTAGAGCATATGAAAGACAAACTAGAACTATTGGGATGAGGTAAGTATGACTAAATACTGGTCTACTAGCTGTTATGCGGAAGGGGCGGGGCCTAATGACTAGGTCAGGTGAGATTTCCCAAAGAGATATGACGCAGGTGTTATTATGTTAAGAAGGATGACCTGAACAATAAACCGAGACAGATACAATGTGTTAATTAGTTGACATGTTTACTTTTGGTTATGCCATCCGTTGTTTGCTAGCTCTATTGGGAATTAATAACAAGGGTTAGGTTAAATTGAAATAAGACTGTAATTGAAATCCTTAACATGAGAAGGAGGGGTTAGAGAACTCACCTATCACGAGGCCCCAATTTATTGCCACCTTGTTCCATTTTCTCGTCAATCGCTCTGGTACTGTGGTTGATCGACTGTTGTGTGGATTTGCTGTAGATGGGCGGAGTTGGTCTAGAAACTTGTCAATTATTATAAATGCAGAAATTATTTCGAATGAAAGATAATGGAGGGATTTAAATAATATATGTGAAACAGTCATTTGTATCAAAATGATGTGGTCAATACAAGAAAGGGACCAAATGAGACAAATTAAAACGACCTTTTTCTAGGCCGAGATGAGGCATGACTAAGTATGACTGTGATCTGCCCTCTAGCAGTTATGGGCGGGGCCTAATGACTGGGTCAGGTCAGATTTCTCATGGAGATATGAAGTATGTGTAGAAAACAAAAGACCGAAATAGACAACGTGTGAATTAGTTGATGATGACATCTGCTGTTTGTTTAATCTACCGGGAGTCAATAACAAGGGTTAGGGAAAAATGAACTCTTCAAAAGACTACTATAACTATTATAATTAAATCCCCTAAACAAACTGACCTGTTTTCACAAGTTCCCCATTCCTAGTCCCATCGTTCCATATTGTTCTCAACTACTGTGTAACGTCCATCCAGTAGAGTTGTAGATGGTTGTGGCTGAAAACTTGTCAATTTAATGTACGGAAATTGTTTCGAATTAAAGAATTAATGATAAGAGGAGTAGTCAATGAATTTTCGAAATGAAAGAATGCCTGAATAACAAGTAAATGTGATCAATACAAGGGGAATTGTTCCAGGAGCAAATGAGAGACAAATTAGAACCACTGGGATGAGGGAAGTATGACTGAATACTGGGCCACTAGCAATTGGGCAGGGGGCGGTTCCAGATAACTGGGTCAGGTCAGATTTCTCATGGAGATATGGAGTATGTGTAGAAGACAAATGACCGAAAACGACAATGTGTGAATTAGTTGACATGTCTACATTGGATGATAACATCTGCTGTTTGTTTGATCTACCGAGAGTCAATAACAAAGAGAGGGGGGTCTCCGGGAAGAAAAATTGAGGAGGAGGGGTGGAAATGGATCTAAGAACATCAATTTCTGTTAAAACTGTAACGGAAGCACATCTTTATTAGAAGTGCCCTCTAATAGAGGCTCACCCTGAAAAACGCTTTGAAAAATAGAGGCGCACACTCTATTATAGAAGCCGCTGGACAGTAGTTTTCGTTTGAAAGCTACCAACTTTAAGCGTACATTACAATGTCACTGATTGCTCTATAATTTCCGAAACTTGTGAAGGATATAGATTAAATCTGATGTTTCTTTTCTGTAGTTGACAACTCTCGGGTACTAGTGCCACCTGAACAGTTATATGTCCTCCAACTCGATCACTGACTTCGAGTCACTCTAAGCCATTTTCAACTAACAGTGATACACTAGACCCCTGAATATCTGAAAAAGAAAGGAAACATACCAAAAATTGGATGAAACATTCTTTACTTAAAACAAATTTAAAATACTATAAAACAAACGTGTCGGCAATAATCGCAAGTAAAATGCAATTACTATCTAGATGAGACTATGTACGGGATTAAATATGACAATGGGTACTATAAAACTATGGGATAACTTTCTACAATTTCAGTTTTGGAATAATAATGATTTGTATGGGGTTGGAAAGAAAAATTTGAGATATATTATAGAATGGGAAGGAGAAAATGTTAGAACAACATGAGAAAATATTCGAGAGAGTGAGACAATTAGAATCTCATGACAAAACGCACCAACATTATTCTCACAATCTATAGATTACAGATAAATTAATGGGGAAGCAATAAGCTATATTCTTGATGAAAACGGTAAAAATGAGAAGTGATTAAGTCCTGAGGGAGCTTGAATTTTTAAAAAAAGAAGCAAAACCAGAAAGAGAATGGGGTAAAGAATTAAGTCACAACAATAGAGACGAACATAACAAATTAAATGATGTCAATAGAAATGTATATCACAGGCGCCAGAAGGGAGAACATGAGATACCGCTAATTCTGATATCTCATTGATGGTCCAGCAGCATTTCTGTCGTTCTCAACTCTTTGGTCATCAGACGAATCGATCCATTCCATCAGTTTATCCCATTCACGACGTCCTTCATCGTTCAATTTCATCTTGAAGTAATCCTTGAATTTGTCATCTTGTAGGAACCGACTCATGGATAGAAGCCGCCCGATGTTCGCAAGGACTCCGCCCAATTGCGACGTGTCCTTTTCATCGTTGGAAAATCTGAAATGAAGGAGAGTGGTGATTTATTGCTGAAAAACTAGAATAACTTACTTCGATGCGCACAAGATCAGTCGGAATACTTGTTTTTCTTGAATTGATCCCCAGAAGAACGGAGTCGCCTTGTCATTCACGAGATGCTCGATGCTCCAACAACTTTTCCATTAATCTTCCTTGACCCTTTCCGCGCTTAATCGCCGCTTGTGTTCCTTGCCAAAAACCGTGAAAAGTTGGATGAAACGGTCGCTTCCACATGGCATACGGATCGAACTGATGTCCGAGAAAGTGATATTCCTGAAAATTATATGAAAATTTTCAAAAAATCTTAAATTTAGACTTACAGGCGACGAGCTTCGGCTCGAAGATATGATTCGTCATTTGGTGACTTTAATTCCACGTTGACAAGGGCAAACCAGAAGCAATTAGTCGTCGCATAATAATTTCTTTTCTGAAAATAATCAATTTAAGTAGAAATAAAGAAAATATTAATAAACTTACATGACTGAACGACGAATTCCATTGTCCGTCTGGAAACACTCGCTTCCTGGAGCCCTGGACCACTGAAACTCCTCTTGTTGGGTCAGTTGAAGTAGTTGAGTAATTTGAGAATTGAGCATTTGTTGAAGATTTTTCAGGCACGATTGTTGAGTGATTCAAAGATTGAATGTTTCCAATGGGCTTCACATTGTTGCTGCAAGTGTCGGTGCTTCCACTGGAACATGCCGGTCCCTCCTCATTTTTCAGCGCGTTCACAATCCCATCGGTTCCTTGTTCTCCAATCTGAAAAAAAACTGAATTTTTGTTGTTTTCATTTAAAATCCCGAATGATTGATGAATCTCGTGACAGAAAATAAACTGAAAACTTTTAAATTCGCTTTTTTCAAAATTAAATTATTGGATTTTTCCATGGAAACAAACCACACTATGAAAAGAGAGAAATTATTACCTGAGCACTTTCCAGAACATTTTGAGACGCAAAAACGAGTTCCTTCACTTCTTTCTCATTCGGCTACCCAGTTCTTAACTGATTATCAGGAATTTCAGGTGGTTTTCGCATTGATTCTTGCGTTTCATTACTGGTAATTCCAGTCAATTCTGATCTAATATCGAATCCAAATGGAATGGCTGTGAACGAGACGTCTCGCGGGTGGGTTCCAGTCTAGAATTACAGTTATTTTAATTCTAAAACCACAGTAGAAGAATTTGAATATCTCACCATAACATCTGAAGTAGGTCCACGCGTATCAGTCGATGCAGTTGAGTCACCGTGTGGAGGAGCCGCGGTGGGTTGGCTTTGCTGGGGATGCTGAAAATATGATAAATTGTTTCTCGATTTGAAAAGTTTTTTAAAACATATTTTTTACTCTATTTTTGAAAATATAATTTTTCATAAAAGGGATATGTGCTAGGTTGCTAAAAACGAGTAGGCAAATTGGAAATAAAAAGATGTGTAGCAATGCCTACGTGGAACCATGGTCATGTGCCCCGATTATTCATAGCATTCATTTTTATTAGAATTTGGTTCTCAACAAAGTTATAAGTCAAACAGTGAGAGGCTATTTCAGTATTTTTAAAAAGCTTACCGGATAAACATTGACGGTGACATCGCCGTTTATTTGTATTATTTGAAGGTTTTGATTGATTGTCCCATTCCCGTTGTTTGTGACGTAGAACATTGTATACCTAAAAACGTACTAGTTGAAACATAGAACGAAGAAGAGTCACAAGAAATTAATATTGAAAGCAACATAGAAAACAGATAGTGGATAAAAGAAACAGAAAAACCAAAAGAAAAATCGGGTGAAGATGGGAACAGATTCAAATATCAGCTGCGATATGTTTTGATGAAGCCGAAACTTCGATTGAGTCGACTTTGCATTGGATACGAGAACGGCAGCACGGAGTACTCGAAACTCAAGTGTTTCGAGACTCTTTTAAATTCGATTGGGAGAATGATTGTGGCGAAGAAAGTGAATATTGAAGTTCATGGCCTAGCTATGACAATCAATATGCTCTTCATCTTGGATCCTTTAACATTGTCTAGAAACTGAAATTCAGAAAGTTAGGATAATGGTGCTGATTTCGGAATCTTCCCACCCGAAGACACTCTTCTAGACTATCCTTTCCAGCTTCTTATGTGAACAAGTTCTTCATCTGTCGTCCGTTTTTTCTTGTCTTGTCCCTCGTCTTCTCGCTATTTCGGTTCGAAAATCGATGAGTAGTCTGGTCTTGTAAAATTAAAGCGAGCGTGCCGAAGGCACTTTTTGAGAGTTTTCGCTGTTGAGAAATGACGAAACTCATCTACTCCGATATCATGTTATCAAATGGAAGTTGTTGGTGACAAGGATCTGCATAGTTTAATCCAGCAAGTGACCAATTCGAATAAAAACGCGAATCCTACTCGACTGGACGTGATCGCTGGTTTTTCACCGCCAACACTTTTCGGTTTCGAATCCAAGCTATCCAAAAATGATTGTGAATTTCGTTTTCTCATCAAAAAGTTGAGGACGTCAGAGATGACTCGAAATTTTTGCTCATATTCGGTTTGAATAGCATTTAAAACAGTGGAACCAGAGGTTTGTGCATTAACACGAGTGGATATCTCAATAACATATGTTTTGAATTGCTCGGCTTCGGATTTCAGCAGATGTGTGATTATAGTGGCTTGCGTGAACGTTCTAAAGTACAAAAACTCGATTTTTGATTCTAAATACTGGAAACTTACGCAATATGAAGCCAAATCCGATTGAAATGTTTTGAAAGTCGATTGGATTCAAATAATATTTTAATCATTTGATTTCAGGACTTTACGCACTTCTGCGTATTATTGAAATAATATAACTCCCTTTGACTCTCTTTCCCGGTTGTCGAATAAGCGGCCAGTCCCTTCGTCATAAACAAATCATTCATATTCATTGAAAATCTGTTCGGCGGGAAGATCACAAAGAAACTGAAATCCAAAAAGTTAGGATAATGGTCCTAATTTAGGACTATTCCCACCTGAAGACACTCTTCTAGACTACTTTTTCCAGCTCCTTCTGTGAACAAGTTCTTCATCTGTCGTCCGTTTTCTCTTGTCTTGTCCCTCGTCTTCTCGCTATTTCGGTTCGAAAATCGATGAGTAGTCTTGTTTCCATCTGGGTGTCTCCGCTTTTTCTATCAATTCCACCAACTTTGTCTTCGTCGTGGATTCCTCAAATTCCGCTGGAAGATTGTCGGATGGCTCCTGAAAAATGAGAAAATTTGTAATGTTCAACTTTTAGCGCTGCTGAGCATCTAGTCGTCGTAAGTTTTTGCGCTATTCAACAGCCCTCAAGCCACAACTAATTGCTACTAACCGGGAGGGTTGAAATTCCATGCATTTTTATTATTGTTAAGCAGCGCTAGAATTCAATGTTGCACATTTTTCTTGAAGGTTACCTAAAGGTCTGCCGACTGCTTCAGTTTATTAAACTCTTGAGATATCACAAGTAGTGTACGTAATGCAGGTTTTTCTTCATTGTATGGCATTGATCAGAAATAATTTTTAACTTCCTCGCTGTATTGCCGGCGAGACGAATGATCTTTTGATGAGCATTTTCAGCAAGATTAAAAGATACCACGTCTAAAATCATGGGGGACAACGCGACTTCTGATGTCACGGATTCCTTGATGATTACTTGTAGCATCAAAATAATACTTCATAGCCACAGACGTTAAATAGAGAAAATCTTCACGAGTTCAGAAATACTCTTTTTTGAACGACATTCGCTCGAAATCCCATTTTGACGAGCTGGTTTGTCGAGAAACAGTCCTTCTTTGACTTCTTTGTATTATGAGGTACTCACTCCTTCAAAAACATCGTGCTGATAAATTAACTTGATCAATAACTTGATTATCATTTCAAGTAACCCATGATCCACGTCAGCTACAATATGCTGAATGAAGACATTATATGCAAGAAGGTTCTGAAATATAAATACTCGACTTTTGTTACTACATACTGGAAACTTACACTTTTTGAAGTCAAATCTAACTAAAGTGCTGGCCAGGTCTACTAGATTCAAATATCAATTTCATGTGATCATCGGACTTCTTATTTAGAGCTGACGTCTGAATCATATTCATCACGGATAACATCTTCTCAATGATATCATTCGATTGCAGGATTGATATCACTTCTCTAACGATCCTGGATCGATACGCGAAGCGAGCACTTGGTTCCGGAAATGCTTGATTCCCAATCCGAGCTTCGGTCCGTTTTGCACCCAAACCAATGTCGTCATCTCATAGACATATCCCTCACGGGGTTGAATGATCTTGGCACTGTCTTTTGGAATATGGACACGCACCTCCAGCTCTTCTGCTTTCTTCTCGTCACGATTAACTAGAATACGGGCAAGCGGAGCCGCATATTGGATGGCGCGAAAGTAGTCGTTGGCATCTTTGCAATCAACGGCATTAACTTTTTTCACTTGATTATCGACTCTCAATTTCCCTTCGGAAATAGTTTCACTCTGAATCTTCGTGATGACCAATTTATCGTTCGAAGTTGCTCCTAATGGTTCTTCTTCTTCCATATCGATTTTTACTTCGATCATCTTCTCGGATCCCATGTTTTCCGGAAGACTCACGTTCTTGCATTTCGACATGTTTCGATTTTGTTAAACTCATGGGATACCACAAGCAGTGATGATTATACGTAGCATCGCAATCTTGCTTCATACAACATACTTTTTCCAGCTCCTTCTATCAAGAAGTTGGTGTAAAAGTCCAGAACTTGACACGTCACTTCTTCGACTCTGGTTATATTCTCAACACATGTTTCATTCTCAAAACATGGAACATTTTGATAGATTCCATATCCCTAGCCTTGATTCACCAATAGGAAAAACACCTCGTATTCGACCACGATTTTTTCTTAATTCTGAAATTTTCAAGTATAAAAAATGTTACTTTCGTGCTGTTTCAAACCTGTTTGCACTGTGTTTTTGGTTGATTGGGAGGTCTCACATCGACCGAATTCATCGGGCACTACCTGAAATTAACGGAAATTAGTTTGTGTTTTCGAAAATAAAATCTGCAAAAAAGAGAGAAAACGGGGATATGAGGGAGTGTGAGAAAATACGCGTTTTTATGATTTTAAAATCGGAAATATACATTTTTGGTTTGGGCAAATCAGGGGATATTGTAAAACTAAAAGAGAAATAGGGTAAAGATGGAAACATTTGCGTTCTGACCCCCGTCCCTCCCTTTTGTGCACAATCGATACATCCACAGGCTGGAGGGGTCCACTGGTGTATATGTGTGTATGTACTTTGGTTTCGACGTCATAAATATGTGAAGATCGTCAAGGTGTTTTTGAGATCATCAACACAAAAGAAGAGAATCAATAGTATTGAGTGTGAAAGGCACATCTTAACACAGGTCAAATGTCCTCCTCTTTTTCTGTTACTGACCTCACGAACACGATAACGATCTTCACATATTCCTGACGTCACAACAAAAATGCACACGCACACACATACACACCAGTGGCCTTCTTCACCCTGTAGATGCATCGATTGTGTACAGAAGGGAGGGACGGGGGGTCAGAACTCAAATGTTTCTTCCCTCATACCCTCCACGTCCTATTTGAATCTGCCCCCGTTTTCACCCGTTTTCTTTTTTGATTTATTTTTATCCACTCTATGTTTTCCATGTTCCTTTCACTACCTATTTCTTATGACTAAGTCGAGACAAGTGCTGAGAATATTGTTAAACAGGTTATCAAAGGTAGGAAAAATACAAAAAGGAACAATGAAAATAATTTTTTTTTTCAGCATTAATGAAGCGACGTGCCAAATTCTGAAATATTACATCAACTTCTTGACAGAAGGAGCTGGAAAAGTAGTCTAGAAGAGTGTCTTAAGGTAAAAAACCCACGAAATTAGCGTCATTACCCTGATTTTGTAAATTTCAGTTTCTCTGTAAGCTTTCCGCCAGACGCTCTTTTGAATGTCGGACGTCAATCAATTATTCTATCTCAATAAAGCGGAGAAATGATTTCTAATCCTGATGCTATAATTGAGAAGATGTTATCCGTGATGAATATGATTCAGACGTCAGCTCTAAATAAGAAGTCCGATGATCACATGAAATTGATATTTGAATCTAGTAGACCTGGCCAGCACTTTAGTTAGATTTGACTTCAGAAAGTGTAAGTTTCCAGTATTTAGTAACAAAAGTCGAGTATTCTGACCTGTGTTAACAATAAGATGTGTCTTTCACACTGGACACTATCTATACTATCGATCTTCCTCTTCTTGTTGATGACATCATTAACACGTTGACGATCTTCACATATTATGACGTCAACATTTTATGCACACACACACATACACACCAATGGACCCCTGCAGCCTATCGATTGTGCACAGAAGCGAGGGGCAGATGTTTCTTCCCTCATACCCTCCACGTCCTATTTGAATCTGTCCCCGTTTTCACCCCCTTTCTCTTTTGATTTTTCATGTTTTTTCATCCACTATCTGTTTTCCATGTTGCTTTGACTACTTATTTGTTATGACAATGTCGAGACAAGTGCTGATAACATTTTTTAACCGGCTATCTAGAGTCTCAATGATTTTCCGGCGGCTCGCCCTTCCGTTATTACTATACGCGAGTTTTGATTCAAGAATGCCTCCACTTTTAATTCACTGTGCAGGAGAAATCGCCACTGGGTAGGAATAGTACAAAAATAGACGCGGAAAATCAATGGATTATTTTCAGCAATCGATGATTCATTCTCAACACAGCGAAGAAATGTTTTCTTAATGAAATGATTATTGATATCGTTGAGAAAGAGCTATCCCTGATGACTATGATTCTGACGTCAACGCTAAATGAGAACTCCGACGACTGTATGAAAGTGTTATTTGATTCCAGTCCATTTTAGCATGACTTGGATTCGGTTTCAGATAGAGTAAGTTATCAGTATTTAGCATTAAAAATTAAATAGTTATATTTCAGAAGCTTCCCGCCAGTCTTCGATAGACAGTTGGCAACCGATCTAACAACCAAAGTCCGTTAAGCATATCGACTGCTTTTGGAAATTGTCGTTGAAAACATTCGTGTGGATGTTCTCCAAAAAATACACTGACAAGCCCGTCAGGTTGAAACAAATGAAGAATATTGAAAAGCTTAGCAAACGTGAGATTTAAAAGGCTGCCTCTGGCGAAGGGATCGAACAAGATAGAGACGATGATAATGGTGTTAGTGCAATCAGTGGTTTGAGCGTGTCTGTTCATTATTCTCCCTGCCATCACATATGCTGTCTTCATTCAACAATCTGTAGATGACGTGGATTATTGTTTTTAAATGGGCAAAATTCCTTAAAATACTAAGAAGTCAAAGAGGAATCGTTTCTCGATAAACCAACTCGTCATAATGGGATTCCGATCGAATGTCGTTCAAAAAAGAGTGATTCCGAACTTGTGAAGATTTCAACGTCGGTGGCTGTGAAGCAACATTGTGACGCTATTAGCAGTGAGATTAAAAAATATGAGTATCACCAATAATTAATTGATTCCAGAATTCTGCACTCTGTTCCCACCAAAGCTCATCGCTCCCCTTCACTCGCTGTCACGAACTGTTTCCCAATCCTCGATGCCATGACTAACCAGTTCTCCAGAATCCCACAAATTGACTGATGACCTAATTTGCAATTATGTTGAAATCCACTTTGGTTTTCACACAAAATTTTCTTGAAAAACTGCGATTTGGACATAAAATCGCATTCAACCTAATTTTAAATTTTCAGATAATTTCAGCGGTACTGTACGTTTCGAAGAGCTTTTTCTAAGAGCTAGAGGAGAGCTAGGCAGTTGAGAAAGCCGAAAGAAAGAAAATCACCGTGTGATTTCAGAAAATTGAAGAGACGTTTTGTGAATATAAGTGAAGATGGGTATTCAATGCGAGGCCGCGATGTTCTGAGCACTTTGAAATCGTTGTGGTGCGGATGCTGAGCTTCTCGACGTATCCGACTAGAACGGCTACATTATGGAGGCAAGAAGTAACCTATGATTTTCCATTGAAATTCTTCAATTTTTGTTTCAAGAGTATATGGATGCAGTCCGCAATTTGATGCCGTTGCTGGAAACAAAGATTCTGAAGCCTGAAAATCGGAGAGTGAATACAGAACGTTGATTGCACCGACTATTGACAAAGGACAACGACTGTAGAGGATTAAAGCACACTCTTCTGATATTTATTTTCATTTTCTATCAGTAAATTCATGATTTATCAGATGAATGACTCACTGGTATAAAGAATAAACCCAATTATTTTATGTTGTTTGATTGATTTTGTTCATAAGTATATGGTTGCTTGCATTCCATTTTGATTATTTCTTTTCTTTACCATTCCCAAAATATTTTTACTTTTGACCCACTGTCTCTTTTCTATGTTGCCTTCAATATTTATTTAATATGACTCTTCTTCGTTCCAGGGTAAAAAGTGGCACCCATCAAAAGAACATGAATGTTTTCAACCTTGGGACTGAAACAATTCACCAAATCCTAACTATTATCAACATCAGTGTAGCTGCCACTGTGAATATCAACCCAGTAAGTATCCACTTTTAAAAAATACAGGAAGAGCTCTCACTGTTTGAAAATACTCATAGAGCTACTGAAATAAACATTGCTCTCTTACGCTTTGGTTATTTTTTGAAAGTTATTGATTATTTCAGGCTGCACCTGAATCGTCGACTCCCAATTCAGAAGAGACCCCTCGTTCATCATCCCCGTCGTCTCATGATCCACAATATCAGTCGAGAAACGAAAACGACAGAACATCGCTGAACGGACTGATGGGAGGAGCAACAGAAGAGAACGGTCTAGAGGTAAACACTTCAAACTATCACTGTCCCTTTAGAAGTTGCCGAAATTAGAACAAGAGACTCATCACTTCTGAGAACTCGCCTTAAATTTTTCAGACAGCTTCATCATCAGCGTCTGGAGCAGCAGCGATGTCGGTTGAGACTCCACAGGGTGTTGAACCATTGACAGCCCATGTTCCGACCTCTGTCTCTGCCCCCGGATCACCCGCAACAATGGAACAACTTGGGAGATCAACGACATCTGATCGCCCGGAAACGTCAGCTGGAAGGATGCTCCGAAGTCTTTTGGAGAGACAAGCGCCAGCAGCGATGTCGGTTGAGACTCCACAGGGTGTTGAACCATTGACAGCCCATGTTCCGACCTCTGTCTCTGCCCCCGGATCACCCGCAACAATGGAACAACTTGGGAGATCAACGACGTCTGATCGCTCGGAAACGTCAGCTGGAAGGATGCTCCGAAGTCTTTTGGAGAGACAAGCGCCAGCAGCGATGTCGGTTGAGACTCCACAGGATGTTGAACCATTGACAGCCCATGTTCCGACCTCTGTCTCTGCCCCCGGATCACCCGCAACAATGGAACAACTTGGGAGATCAACGACGTCTGATCGCTCGGAAACGTCAGCTGGAAGGATGCTCCGAAGTCTTTTGGAGAGACAAGCGCCAGCAGCGATGTCGGTTGAGACTCCACAGGATGTTGAACCATTGACAGCCCATGTTCCGACCTCTGTCTCTGCCCCCGGATCACCCGCAACAATGGAACAACTTGGGAGATCAACGACGTCTGATCGCTCGGAAACGTCAGCTGGAAGGATGCTCCGAAGTCTTTTGGAGAGACAAGCGCCAGCAGCGATGTCGGTTGAGACTCCACAGGGTGTTGAACCATTGACAGCCCATGTTCCGACCTCTGTCTCTGCCCCCGGATCACCCGCAACAATGGAACAACTTGGGAGATCAACGACATCTGATCGCCCGGAAACGTCAGCTGGAAGGATGCTCCGAAGTCTTTTGGAGAGACAAGCGCCAGCAGCGATGTCGGTTGAGACTCCACAGGATGTTGAACCATTGACAGCCCATGTTCCGACCTCTGTCTCTGCCCCCGGATCACCCGCAACAATGGAACAACTTGGGAGATCAACGACATCTGATCGCTCGGAAACGTCAGCTGGAAGGATGCTCCGAAGTCTTTTGGAGAGACAAGCGCCAGCAGCGATGTCGGTTGAGACTCCACAGGGTGTTGAACCATTGACAGCCCATGTTCCGACCTCTGTCTCTGCCCCCGGATCACCCGCAACAATGGAACAACTTGGGAGATCAACGACATCTGATCGCTCGGAAACGTCAGCTGGAAGGATGCTCCGAAGTCTTTTGGAGAGACAAGCGCCAGCAGCGATGTCGGTTGAGACTCCACAGGGTGTTGAATCATTGACAGCCCATGTTCCGACCTCTGTCTCTGCCCCCGGATCACCCGCAACAATGGAACAACTTGGGAGATCAACGACATCTGATCGCTCGGAAACGTCAGCTGGAAGGATGCTCCGAAGTCTTTTGGAGAGACAAGCGCCAGCAGCGATGTCGGTTGAGACTCCACAGGGTGTTGAATCATTGACAGCCCATGTTCCGACCTCTGTCTCTGCCCCCGGATCACCCGCAACAATGGAACAACTTGGGAGATCAACGACATCTGATCGCTCGGAAACGTCAGCTGGAAGGATGCTCCGAAGTCTTTTGGAGAGACAAGCGCCAACCGCTTCATCAGATGTCACGACACGAGTTTCCGATTCGTTGATCATTGTCGGACCATCTCCTGACGCCCCACCCAGAACAGAGAGAAGAAGACCGCTCGTTTCACCAAGCGAAGTACGAAGAGTGAGTGATGAAATTTAGGTAAAATTTTTTCTGACATTTTTTCTTCCAGAAGATTCCGAGAACTGAAGAAATCGAGGCAGAAAGCGAAGACACGGTAGAGGTCGCCACCAGCTACCTTGATAACATGAGCGAATGGTCTATTTTGAGAACTGCTCTGGAACCAGTCGAATTCACGCTGGTAAATGTCAATTTGAGAAACGAAAGCGATACTTCCTACATTGTGGCGGAAGCTAGAAAACTGTGAGTTTGTATTCTCAATTAAATTGAGCAAAGCATATAATGTTTCTATTCTTTCAGCGGAGTTCACATCGAACGGATTTCCACCAGTCGAATGCCCTATGGGGAGGATATATACTTCCAAAAATTCTATTCATACGATGAAAATGCCGAAAGGATGAGAGCAGTTGTCAACATGGAGAATTGGATGGCAAAGTGGAAAATTGATACACTTGTACGTAATTCTATTTAACTAAGATGTTTTGTTTTATTTGCCATAAATTCAGAAGTCGACTCAGTCGCAGCCA
Source organism: Caenorhabditis remanei (assembly GCF_010183535.1). Classification (NCBI taxonomy): domain Eukaryota; kingdom Metazoa; phylum Nematoda; class Chromadorea; order Rhabditida; family Rhabditidae; genus Caenorhabditis; species Caenorhabditis remanei. Next base: position 5,571,429 of record NC_071331.1, on the reverse strand, counting down.
TTCTTCTGGCATGGGCTGAATGCCACAAATCTCTTGAGACTCATCATCTATTGTACCAAGTAAGTGCTTTCGAGTGAATTATAATTTAATGGAATCATTTTGTTTCAGATTCGAAGGGAGTAGGGAACGGTATACAACTGTCAAGGAAAAATTGGGTTCCCAGGAGACAGTGCGAAGAACACTTGAAAGTCAACCGTTTGTCGATGATTTCAGAAGTCATCTGAACGACGTGGGGCAGCAGCAGTGGATAGAAATTGCCACAACATACCACAGACGAGAGGCCAGGGAAACCGGCCTGCTCCCACCAAGACAGAGACGCCGCACTCGCAGGACACCCAACAATTTCTAGACATTTGTATAGCATAATCCTTTTTTTTCTTTGTTTTCTTTGAATTCTCCGTTTCAAATGAGTTCTCAGTTTCTATTCTCTGTCCCATGATCTCCTTTCACGCCATATCTATTTTCTTTTCTTTTTCCCGATCCCTAGCCGAATAGTAATTTTAATTCTGATAGCATTACAGGATTTCTGTTCGCAGTATTGTCCGTATAGGTTGAGAAACCAGACAAACTGGTTACTAGATTAATTGTTTTCCAAGTTATATAACCTTAGTAATTCCCTCATTTGTTCTTGTAAATAGTTTACATTGATTACCGGCACGTTAAGTGTTTTTATCGTTTAATGCTTTTATTGTATAGTCTTTTTTATCGGAATTCAAATATAGAGACTATTATTTTATTCTTGGTCTCTTTTATTTCTTATTCAGATATTCAGGAGTCTGAAACTCTGGTAGTGTCAAAACGGAGTCAGTAAAGAGATGATTTCGGATTAGATGATCTTTACTACAGTGCGTCCAATATTAATAGAAACCCCTTAGATTTGGGGGTTCCAGAACTTTTTTCTAATATCTCAAAATGACGTCTTCTGAGTCAGAAACACTGATAAAGCATGTGAGAGTCAACAGAGGAAAAAGGGGAGAGACGGTCGGCAAAGCGTCGTCTTATCTAACCTCGCTCCGGTCGGCGCATCCTCTTGGCCGCATACACAGGTGAACCGCGATGGATCCTATATGTGAAAGTGTGCATATAGCGTCCTATATGTGTCCCCAAATGAAACGTGGACCGCGCGTGTGGCGTATATGTGATGTCGTCTTTTCCTTGTACTGGCCGCGCGTGCATCCATATAGCATCCATATACGTTCCATATATGGTCCATTTTTGAGCCTAGCGGCCGGCCGCCGCAACGACGCTCCGGAATTACACGTGGGCGTGTTGTTTACCGTAAATCTACGCGACATTATTTTTTACAAGTCCGGTCCCATTTTCTTCGTTTCTCGAAGTTTTTCAGCGAATTTCTTAATTATTTTTGCTGAAAACAGATAATGGCAAACTTCAAAAGTAAAAATAAAAATATTTAAATTTGCGGAAATTTCTTTTTTCAATAGAAAACTTGTCGTTTTCTCAAGTAACTTTGAGTTTTACTTTATGGTGAGAAGTTCGATTCTTGTGTTTTTCTTAACTTCGGTATGATAAGAAATCATATTTTTCAGGTGGATTTAAAGGTAAGAAAATAAGCAGTTGTCATACCGAAGTAAAGTCAAAATACAAGACTTCGAATTTCATCGACGGGTATAATTTTTCTTTCAGAGTTCAAAGAAAAGCTCGAGCATCAAAAATTGTTTTATAACCGCCAATCTAATTTTTTATTTTTATATGAAATCCTGTGTGGTTTTCAATTTTTCACGAAATATTGCCATTATCTGTTAAAAAATGAAGAACTTTGAGAAAAAACGAAGAAAATGTACAAGTCCGAGAAATGGAAAGTGAACAAGTTGAAAAAGGAAAAGTAAAACAACATTATAGCATTACATAACAATCACAACAATGAATTAGACCTTTCTAGTGTTTCATACAGAATAATCAACCAAATACGGTTGGTAGAATTAATGCTGAAGTGCTATCCATATACGATCCATATGCGCCACACGCTTTTCGGCCGACCGCGCGTGGATCCATATGGACACATATAGGACACAACCCTGATTCTTTCTAGCTGCATATACGCCACCGCGCGATCACATATAGGATCCACAGCGGTTCACCTGTGTAGTTCAGGGTGGTGCGTCGTCGCGTCCGTTCTGGCGAGTTAAGCAACGTTGACTATAGTTAGTTGGTTCGAACCCATGTCAGGTCGTCAAAGATTTTTTCCTATCATCGGATTCAGAAAAAAGAGAAGATTCCAAACGTGTTGTTTCCGGGTCAATTTTAATCTACCGTAGCACCCAAAAGAGTAGTGTTCAGAATGAGGTTTAGTCCCCGTAAGGCGACGTGAACCAACTGGTATCAAATGTTGGTGGGCTTGAATATTAAATCCAGAGCTCCGTTTTTGTAATTGTAATTTCTCTTCTCTTCCTAACATTTGCCCTCCCTATCTTCTTGCTTATGAACCTTTGTAGAAAGCAAACAACTAATTTTCACTACTAGCAAGAATAGATATTTGGTTTTTTGCTACTTTGTGAATAGGCCCATTGTGTTTTCCTCGAGTTCTTAATTTTCAAATAAAGTTTTTTTTCTCAGTAGGGAAATAAATCTAAAAATTTTCGACGACTTCTAACTGAGCAACTCGTTTTCTGATTTTCTTTTCAAAACGTAAATTTTTAATGATATCTGTTTATCTGCGGGTCCAATTCCAACCTACTTATCGAATCTTCTGCCGCTCTCCTTGATCTATATACTCTTGCCACAACCCCACTTTCTACACTTAAAATTTAGTATAATCGATGATCTTAATTCCCTTCTTAGCTCATTACTGTCATAGTCATTCCACCCGTTTCCCTATTTTTTGATTTCTGAAGCGGTAGATTAAACAAACAGCAAATGTCATCATCCAATGTAAACATGTCATATAATTCACACATTGTCTTTTTCGGTCATTTGTCTTTCTACACGTACCCCATATCTCCATGGGAAATCTGACATGACCCAGTCATTTGACCTCGCCGCCTTTGCATAACTGTTTGAAGATCAGTTTTCAGTCATAATTCCTTCATCCCAGTGGTTCTTATTTGTCTCTCGTTTGCTTTAAAACTTTTACCCCCTTCTATTGTTCACATACTCTCCTAATTCAGTCATTCTTTGCATTCGAAAACTCGGTGACTATTCCTCTTACTATCAACTTTTCTATTCGAAAACATTTTCTGTAGTTTAAATAGACCAGTTTTCAGCCACAACCATCAACAACACGCCAACTACCTGATGGACCAGATGGAAGAATATGGAACGAGACGGCTAGAAAGGAAGAGTTCTGGTGGAAACAGGACAGTTTGTGTAGGGATTTTAATTACAATAGTTACAGTAGTCTTCTTAAGAGTTCATTCGTCTTTAAACACTTTTTATTGATCTCAGTAGTTTAAACAAACAACACATGTCATCATCCAATGTAGACATGTCATCTAATTCTCACATTGTCTTTTTCGGACATTAGCCTTCTTCACATACCCCATATCTGCATGGGAAATCTGACCTGACCCAGTCATTAGGCCCCGCCCATAACTGCTAGAGGGCAGATCACAGTCATACTTAGTCATGCCTCCTCTAGAAGGAGGTCGTTTTAATTTGTTTCTCATTTGGTCCCTTCTTGACCCCATACATTTAGTCCTACTTTTCCTACAAGTGACGGTTTCTCTTATAAAATTTACATCTCTCTTTTATCTTTTAATCGAAATACTTTGTATTAAAATTGACAAGTTTTTAGCCACAGCCAACAACACAACAACTGAGCCATTAAATGGAAGGTACCAGAGGGATTGGCAACGAAAGTTATAGACTCGTGAATAAAGGTCAGTTCTTATCTAACTTCTCTTTCTCTACTATAGATTTCAATTTTAGTCTTGTTAGTCTCTTGTTAGTCATGTCATTTGGTCCCTTCTTTTTCTTGACTACATACATTCAATCTCTTCTTACTTTCTTTCTCTCATCTCTTCGGAAATGATGGAGAACAATTCCTGAACAATTTCTTTTCACTTTCTTTCTCTCATCTCTTCGGAAATGATGGAGAACAATTCCTGAACAATCTCTTTTCACTTTCTTTCTCTCATCTCTTCGGAAATGATGGAGAACAATTCCTGAACAATCTCTTCTTACTTTCTTTTTCTCATCTCTTCGGAAATGATGGAGAACAATTCCTGAACAATCTCTTTTCACTTTTTTTCTCTTATCTCTTCGGAAATGATGGAGAACAATTCCTGAACAATCTCTTTTCACTTTCTTTCTCTCATCTCTTCGGAAATGATGGAGAACAATTCCTGAACAATCTCTTTTCACTTTCTTTCTCTCATCTCTTCGGAAATGATGGAGAACAATTCCTGAACAATCTCTTTTCACTTTCTTTCTCTCATCTCTTCGGAAATGATGGAGAACAATTCCTGAACAATCTCTTCTTACTTTCTTTCTCTTATCTCTTCGGAAATGATGGAGAACAATTCCTGAACAATCTCTTCTTACTTTCTTTCTCTCATCTCTTCGGAGATGATGGAGAACAATTCCTGAACAATCTCTTCTTACTTTCTTTCTCTCATCTCTTCGGAAATGATGGAGAACAATTCCTGAACAATCTCTTTTCACTTTCTTTCTCTCATCTCTTCGGAAATGATGGAGAACAATTCCTGAACAATCTCTTTTCACTTTCTTTCTCTCATCTCTTCGGAAATGATGGAGAACAATTCCTGAACAATCTCTTCTTACTTTCTTTCTCTTATCTCTTCGGAAATGATGGAGAACAATTCCTGAACAATCTCTTCTTACTTTCTTTCTCTCATCTCTTCGGAAATGATGGAGAACAATTCCTGAACAATCTCTTCTTACTTTCTTTCTCTCATCTCTTCGGAAATGATGGAGAACAATTCCTGAACAATCTCTTTTCACTTTCTTTCTCTCATCTCTTCGGAGATAATGGAGAACAATTCCTGAACAATCTCTTCTTACTTTCTTTCTCTCATCTCTTCGGAAATGATGGAGAACAATTCCTGAACAATCTCTTCTTACTTTCTTTCTCTCATCTCTTCGGAAATGATGGAGAACAATTCCTGAACAATCTCTTCTTACTTTCTTTCTCTCATCTCTTCGGAAATGATGGAGAACAATTCCTGAACAATCTCTTTTCACTTTCTTTCTCTCATCTCTTCGGAGATAATGGAGAACAATTCCTGAACAATCTCTTCTTACTTTCTTTCTCTCATCTCTTCGGAAATGATGGAGAACAATTCCTGAACAATCTCTTCTTACTTTCTTTCTCTCATCTCTTCGGAGATGATGGAGAACAATTCCTGAACAATCTCTTCTTACTTTCTTTCTCTCATCTCTTCGGAAATGATGGAGAACAATTCCTGAACAATCTCTTTTCACTTTCTTTCTCTCATCTCTTCGGAGATAATGGAGAACAATTCCTGAACAATCTCTTCTTACTTTCTTTCTCTCATCTCTTCGGAAATGATGGAGAACAATTCCTGAACAATCTCTTCTTACTTTCTTTCTCTCATCTCTTCGGAAATGATGGAGAACAATTCCTGAACAATCTCTTCTTACTTTCTTTCTCTCATCTCTTCGGAAATGATGGAGAACAATTCCTGAACAATCTCTTTTCACTTTCTTTCTCTCATCTCTTCGGAAATGATGGAGAACAATTCCTGAACAATCTCTTTTCACTTTCTTTCTCTCATCTCTTCGGAAATGATGGAGAACAATTCCTGAACAATCTCTTCTTACTTTCTTTCTCTCATCTCTTCGGAGATGATGGAGAACAATTCCTGAACAATCTCTTCTTACTTTCTTTCTCTCATCTCTTCGGAAATGATGGAGAACAATTCCTGAACAATTCCTGAACAATCTCTTCTTACTTTCTTTCTCTCATCTCTTCGGAGATGATGGAGAACAATTCCTGAACAATCTCTTCTTACTTTCTTTCTCTCATCTCTTCGGAAATGATGGAGAACAATTCCTGAACAATCTCTTTTCACTTTCTTTCTCTCATCTCTTCGGAGATAATGGAGAACAATTCCTGAACAATCTCTTCTTACTTTCTTTCTCTCATCTCTTCGGAAATGATGGAGAACAATTCCTGAACAATCTCTTCTTACTTTCTTTCTCTCATCTCTTCGGAAATGATGGAGAACAATTCCTGAACAATCTCTTCTTACTTTCTTTCTCTCATCTCTTCGGAAATGATGGAGAACAATTCCTGAACAATCTCTTCTTACTTTCTTTCTCTCATCTCTTCGGAAATGATGGAGAACAATTCCTGAACAATCTCTTCTTACTTCTTTCTCTCATCTCTTCGGAAATGATGGAGAACAATTCCTGAACAATCTCTTCTTACTTTCTTTCTCTCATCTCTTCGGAAATGATGGAGAACAATTCCTGAACAATCTCTTCTTACTTTCTTTCTCTCATCTCTTCGGAAATGATGGAGAACAATTCCTGAACAATCTCTTCTTACTTTCTTTCTCTCATCTCTTCGGAAATGATGGAGAACAATTCCTGAACAATCTCTTCTTACTTTCTTTCTCTCATCTCTTCGGAAATGATGGAGAACAATTCCTGAACAATCTCTTCTTACTTTCTTTCTCTCATCTCTTCGAATGATGGAGAACAATTCCTGAACAATCTCTTCTTACTTTCTTTCTCTCATCTCTTCGGAAATGATGGAGAACAATTCCTGAACAATCTCTTCTTACTTTCTTTCTCTCATCTCTTCGGAAATGATGGAGAACAATTCCTGAACAATCTCTTCTTACTTTCTTTCTCTCATCTCTTCGGAAATGATGGAGAACAATTCCTGAACAATCTCTTCTTACTTTCTTTCTCTCATCTCTTCGGAATGATGGAGAACAATTCCTGAACAATCTCTTCTTACTTTCTTTCTCTCATCTCTTCGGAAATGATGGAGAACAATTCCTGAACAATCTCTTCTTACTTTCTTTCTCTCATCTCTTCGGAAATGATGGAGAACAATTCCTGAACAATCTCTTCTTACTTTCTTTCTCTCATCTCTTCGGAAATGATGGAGAACAATTCCTGAACAATCTCTTCTTACTTTCTTTCTCTCATCTCTTCGGAAATGATGGAGAACAATTCCTGAACAATCTCTTCTTACTTTCTTTCTCTCATCTCTTCGGAAATGATGGAGAACAATTCCTGAACAATCTCTTCTTACTTTCTTTCTCTCATCTCTTCGGAAATGATGGAGAACAATTCCTGGAACAATCTCTTCTTATCTTTCTTTCTCTTCATCTCTTCGGAACTGATGGAGAACAAATTCCTTGAACAATCTCTTCTTATTTCCTTTCTCTCATCTCTTCGGAATGATGGAGAACATTTCCTGAACAATCTCTTCTTCTTTCCTTCATCTCTTCTCTTCGGAAATGATGGAGACAATTCCTGAACAATCTCTTCTTATTTCCTTTCTCTCATCTCTTCGGAATGATGGAGAAAATTCCGACACTTCTTTCCTCATCTCTTCGATGAGACAATTCCTGACATCTCTTCTTACTTTCTTTTCTCTCATCTCTTCGGAATGATGGAGAACAATTCCTGAACAATCCTTCTTCTTCTTTCTCCTCCATTCTTCGATGATGGAACCCTTACAATCTCTTCTTACTTTCTTTTCTCCATCTCTTCGGAAATGATGGAGAACAATTCCTGAACAATCTCTTCTTACTTCTTTCTCTCATCTCTTCGGAAATGATGGAGAACAATTCCTGAACAATCTCTTCTTACTTTCTTTCTCTCATCTCTTCGGAAATGATGGAGAACAATTCCTGAACAATCTCTTCTTACTTTCTTTCTCTCATCTCTTCGGAAATGATGGAGAACAATTCCTGAACAATCTCTTCTTACTTTCTTTCTCTCATCTCTTCGGAAATGATGGAGAACAATTCCTGAACAATCTCTTCTTACTTTCTTTCTCTCATCTCTTCGGAAATGATGGAGAACAATTCCTGAACAATCTCTTCTTACTTTCTTTCTCTCATCTCTTCGGAAATGATGGAGAACAATTCCTGAACAATCTCTTCTTACTTTCTTTCTCTCATCTCTTCGGAAATGATGGAGAACAATTCCTGAACAATCTCTTCTTACTTTCTTTCTCTCATCTCTTCGGAAATGATGGAGAACAATTCCTGAACAATCTCTTCTTACTTTCTTTCTCTCATCTCTTCGGAAATGATGGAGAACAATTCCTGAACAATCTCTTCTTACTTTCTTTCTCTCATCTCTTCGGAAATGATGGAGAACAATTCCTGAACAATCTCTTCTTACTTTCTTTCTCTCATCTCTTCGGAAATGATGGAGAACAATTCCTGAACAATCTCTTCTTACTTTCTTTCTCTCATCTCTTCGGAAATGATGGAGAACAATTCCTGAACAATCTCTTCTTACTTTCTTTCTCTCATCTCTTCGGAAATGATGGAGAACAATTCCTGAACAATCTCTTCTTACTTTCTTTCTCTCATCTCTTCGGAAATGATGGAGAACAATTCCTGAACAATCTCTTCTTACTTTCTTTCTCTCATCTCTTCGGAAATGATGGAGAACAATTCCTGAACAATCTCTTCTTACTTTCTTTCTCTCATCTCTTCGGAAATGATGGAGAACAATTCCTGAACAATCTCTTCTTACTTTCTTTCTCTCATCTCTTCGGAAATGATGGAGAACAATTCCTGAACAATCTCTTCTTACTTTCTTTCTCTCATCTCTTCGGAAATGATGGAGAACAATTCCTGAACAATCTCTTCTTACTTTCTTTCTCTCATCTCTTCGGAAATGATGGAGAACAATTCCTGAACAATCTCTTCTTACTTTCTTTCTCTCATCTCTTCGGAGATGATGGAGAACAATTCCTGAACAATCTCTTCTTACTCTCTTTCTCTCATCTCTTCGGAAATAATGGAGAACAATTCCTGAACAATCTCTTCTCACTTTCTTTCTCTCATCTCTTCGGAAATGATGGAGAACAATTCCTGAACAATCTCTTCTCACTTTCTTTCTCTCATCGCTAATTTCTAAACATTTTCGTTTCATGAGGGTAGATCAAAAATTTTCTTGCAGTTCTTCTTCCGAGGCTGGAAGACCGTGCTCATTGCAACATAAAATTGATGTGAGAAGTGAAACAGTAATTTTCCGACTATTAGTGAAATTTTTAGGTTTGTTGCATAACATTGTGTCTAGTGACTGTCTCTAGACGTGATTGTAATGCGAAGACTCTACATACTGTATTGTAAATAAACACTTATGGAAACGTGATTAAAAACCAGTTCCAGTTTTTTAAGGACCTCGAAACAGGTAAAATCATTCTTTTGAAACGAATTTTTCGAAAGTGAAGAGAGTAACAAATTTTTGATGAGATTCATGTTGTCACGTTCAATTTTTCCCTTTCTATCTCGTTTTATTAACTAAATAATTTGAAACGAGGAGAATAAATCAGTTGTGAACGTGGCAAAAATCGTTTTGCTAACAAGAAAGTGTCATCACTGGCGCATAAACATTTTTTTATACTTTTCTAAAAAATATACTTTTCTTTTCAAAATGGTTTAAAAAGCACTGATATAAAATTTATGAGTACTGAAATCATTTCATTTCGACTCATTAGTTTTAAATTCATGAAGAAAATCTAAATTCGATCTATTTATTTAGACAGGATTGCTAAGAATTTTCCATTCACACTACCAGCTTTTTCATTTGGTACATGAAATAAGTCACACGTCTGAAAACGAAATTTCGTTGATGTTTCAAGAAAATGGTATAGCTTGGTTTTAGATAGTCTGTTTACTAAAATATAAAATAACGACAAAAATAAAAAAATAATTTTTTTCATAAATCAGAATTCACTTTTTCACATTCCTCCTATCGTAATCCCAAAACGATTTCTATTGCAGGATCCACAAAACCAGCAGACCAAGGACTCCTATGCAAAAATGAATGGGGAACTGTTTGCTGGCAGGATTCCAAACGAGATAACAATCCCTCAAATGCTGGAAAAATTCGGAAGAAAAGAAGTGGAGTTGCTGAAAATTGATATTGAAGGAGGAGAGGTTATTGCTCTGGAACCGCTCTTAAAGGACTATTTTGTGTGTCACGTGAGAAATTTTTGTTCTGTTTCAAGTAGACCATAATATGAGCCTATAATAACAGAAGGTAATCTTCAATTCTTCAGATTTTCATCGAAATCCACGGAATGCCATCTGATCATTTGAGGATGCTCCAAATTATTGCCAAGTAAGGTATCCACATCTTCTTCACCAATCCCCATTTTTTCAGATACGGCTTCCGGATATTCAATGTCGATGAGAACTTATTGTGCCCGATGTGTTGTGAATACAGTATGATTAATGAGTTGTGTATGGCACAGTTTGGAGTTGTTCCATTGGCTATTACCATTCCACAACAAATTGATGTTAGAAGAATGGATCACTTGGATGGAAGTTAAATATATTCTTATTTTGGGGTTCTTATTTTAGAAAGCCGGGTGTTGAAAAAAAATGGAGTAGGTAAATCGTAATAAATATTCCAGATCTATCTCGGTTACCAGCAGGCTTGGTCGGAGAAAAATTTTCGGAGAATCGGAGAATCGAAATTTTCTCCGAAAAAGAAAGTCGGAGAATCGGATATCCGACTTTTTCTCAGACTTTTTTCTCGGAGAATTGGAGAATTTCGGATAATTTCGGAGAATCCAAAAATGTTCCCAAAAATGCTTCTAAAACGGATTTTCTGTTGCGTTTTTCAGAATTCACCTTTCTAAGACATGTTTTATCAACATTAAAAGCGTTTACCAGTAGAAATATAACCAAAACAGGGTTTTGAGTGTCGTCGTCTCCGGTATTCTCCGAAATTCTCCGACGTTTTTTTTCGGAGAATCGGAGAATTTCGGAGAATTTCTCCGAAATGAAAAGTCGGAGAATTATCCGACGGATAATTTCTCCGAAAAAAGTCGGAGAATCGGAGAATCGGATTATCCGATTCTCCGACTCCGACCAAGCCTGGTTACCAGCCAACAGCTTGATATTGTGGCAGCATTGAAACAGTAAGAAGATACCCCACGCCACCCTTTTTACAAGCGCTCTACCGTAACCGAAGAAAATTGTGTGCGAAATTGAGAGGCTCAGAAAAAAGAGACATTTTCAAGGAAATTTCGGTGGGGCGTAGCTGTAATAACTGTGCCGGACTGTTTCACTGTTTCGCAACCATAATACAATTTATCACAGTTTTGAAGATCCCTCGGACGAAGGGATAGTAAAAAATTAGTTGCCAGCTTTCAGAAGGAACATCTGAAAAACAATATTAATAGTCATTACAAAAACAAACAAAAACAAAAAACATATTCGAATATCTGCCACTGATGCAACTTTTTTTTTGTCAAGAAACAAAATCGTCACAAATACGATCATCACAGTCCAGTGTTAACAGTTTTACCTTATGATCGAACGGAAACGGTATAAAATTAAAAAAAAGGTCTACATCGGTTCTTATATTTTACAAAATCATCTTTTGAAAAATTTCAGATCACTGAAACATGTGCTGTTTCAGAAGAATTTCAAGGCAAGCAGCTATTATATATATATATATATATATATATATATATATATATATATATATATATATATATATATATATATATATATATATATATTATGTTTCGCAATAGTTCGAAGTATTCATCTCTTCAAAAAAATTCAAAATTTTCAAAAAATTTTCAAAACATGTTTCAAAGAAGTGACAAGTCTGGTGCAATCAAGTTTTTTTTGATACGATTGGTGCAAACCGTTTAAATTTTAAAAAAGCTGGAGCAATAGACTCAGTTTCACAAAAATATCTAAAATTCAGTTTTTTCTTAATTGAAATTTTTATTTCACTTTTTTAAAATAATTTATAATAAACACAGGTGGTCTAGATATAAATACGCGTTTTTATGAATAGCAAAAAATTGATAAAATTCAGAATTGTTTTTTAACTGATACAGTACCATATACAGTACCTGTGGAGGCGGGCCTTAAATGCGGTCGGAGACAGACCCGCTCCTGAGAAAATCTTCCCTAACTGGTTAAACGTGTCAGAAATAACGGCTAATAATGTGAGGATGAGCGGTGCGACAACAGAACACAGTTTTAAGACATTGACCCATTTATTACGATAGATTTAGTTAGTATAATTCAATATTTAGTTAAGCGTCCTGCTGGGTGTGCCGCGGGTCGAAAAGTAGACGAAAGAGCGGTCACAACCGCGGATCGCTTGCAAATGGCCGAAAGGGCCTAAAAAGGGCGATTATTCACTCTCCCAAGCGTCAGTAGCGCATAAAATGGGCTAAAATAGTCCGGAAAATGATAGGATCTATTTAGCCGACACTTTCACACTCGTCCCGTTACCGGACGACCGGAAGAGGCAACCACTCTCAAATTAGACTGAGCAATGAGGAGGCGCGGCGGCCGCTACGCGACCGCTCGCGGCTGAGTGGAGCGCGTTTACTGACACAACGGGTTTAGAGCGGTAATTCAAATTATAATTAATTGAATATTCCTGATAACAGGTGATTGGAAAGAGATAAATAAAGTGAATTAGTGAACAGATTTGAACAATATTGAAATAAGAGATTAGTAAGGCGATGATGAGCCTAGTTTTGCGGGGAAAACCATGTGGGGCTCATCATTCAGCCTTTCAGTTGTCGACAATTTTGTCTTTGGGGAAATAGTTGACAACATTCCCGGGGGGAGGGTGCCAGCGGTCTCCTGACTGTCAGCGTGATGAACGTAATTGATGGGAAGCTCTTTGGCTTTTCGAGAAAGATAGGTTCTAACTCTGCCCGCTGGCAACTCCGAAAAATCATCATCTGCGGCTCCAGCAGGTAAGACTTTTTGTGGATCTTGAAAAGTATCCGCGTTTCCCAATCTCTTTTCAATGATGTCAAAATAGTCATCTGTGTCACCTGACACTGCATTATTCTCAAGATGATCGGTGTTTAGGTTCAGTGGTAAATTTATATTATTTGATTTATTTACATTAAAATTTGGATTTGTATGATTTTCACATTCAGCAATGTCTGGCGAGTTTTTTTTGATGGAAATAGCTCTGGGACGTATTTCATGTCTGGACTGAACAGAACCGCGGGTGCTGGTAGCTCTCTTGGACTGGAGTCCTGTGCATCATCTGTCTCTTCCTCTGTCGCAATATTAGGGCGGTTCAGTGGCTTTCGTTCTCGAGGAATCAACTGAGAGACTGCACGAGAGTATGATTTGCCTCTGCACTTTACAATAGCGGATCGAATTTGTCCGTCGCGTTCTGGGATTTGCCCATTGATGTCATATGTTTTGTGAGCGATGGGTTTTGCAAGTGGAAACCGCGGGTGTCCGAGAATTGCCTCACTGGCTTCATGTGGAAGCCTTGAAGATTCAATCCTTCTGTGTACCACGGTGTATTCCATCTGCTCCAGTGTTGTGCTCGCTTACAGTAGGGAAGGTGTAGCCGTGATAATATACAGTCAGTCTTTGCAGTGCTCTGTGATAATGAGCAATCTCGCTATCTTTGCTAGGTGAAGCTAATCGAGATTTTGGAACTGTTTTATCACTTGGCTATCTCAACTCATATTCTACTTTGCTGAATGTGTTTTCAGAGTTTTTGTAATAGTTTTTGTGAGTATTTAAGAGAATTTGTTGTTGCATATGGTCCTTTTCTCGTAGCGTTCAGAACCATGACGGATTTGTCACTTTGTGGTTGAACCGCGGATCGAGGGACAATGGGTTTCTCGGCGAGTCTAGTCACAATCGTTCTGGTGTCTGGATCGATGATCTCAGAATGAACCAAATATCTGACTCAATTGGACAGGTGACTTCTCTTGCAATCGTTTATGGTCATGCTGAGGATCTGTCTGGATAGTATAGACGAAATCGCATGCTAATTCCATTGAACGAGTACCGAGTTTAGAAATTGTCCATGTGTCCTATTTTGACGGGCGGATGGCAACATCTCTTTGGGATGGGTGTCATTGTCTTTTTTGAAAATAATTTTAGTAACTTTTATTTAAAAGTTTTGTGCCTTTCTTCAGTGTGATTACCATATTGACCGATCTCTCGCAGCACTGCTGCTGGACGTGACTTGTTGCCATTATATGTAAGATAACTTTTTGTTCTTTTGTTCTTGTGTTTGACAACTGCGATGAACTTATGTAAGAAATCTACTGTGGATTTTCTGCAACTGTCATCAGATGTACAGGGATCTTTAGAACTCCGGTTTTGCAACCATTGAATTGGCAATTTTGTAAGTCAGTTAAGTCAGGGCATCTTCCGGATTACTACTGTTCAATTGCAGTTCGATATTTATCTGACAACCGCGGATCGATAACTTTCTGTCCTAGGGTTGGCTTTGGTACCGTAGTAGCGAGCTTTCGGATAAGATTACCTCTGCTTGGATCTTTGGGTCCATTAGATCTGGTGATCCTACAATCACTATGGATTGTGGATTTCTGGTATCTTGAAGATGACTTTGTAAGGCATGAATATTTGTTTTTCGAATGTGGTGAATCTGAATCCTTGGACTGACAGTCACGTTCGTTTCAGGATCGGATGTAAATAACCATTTGCGAATGATTCCAGAATGAGAGACAGAGACGCTCCTGAGTCAATAAGACCAAGAAGTGGTTAGCCTTCTGTTGTTTCCAGATAAAGGAATATGAGGCGTTACGTGTCATTCGGAACTAATGTCGCATAAACATAATGGTTTGATCTTTGTAGAAACTCATTGAACAGCTGCATAGCCAATTCTTCTTTATCACCGTCTTCGGTATAGTTAGTTTTAAAAGAAATTTTCATATTATGAGTTATTTTTGGGATTTGTAGCGAATACAACCGCGGATCGTGAACAATGTTCTACAGATCTGGCGGTTCGAACAAGGTTCGAGAAGTGTCACTTTGTGAAACATGGTTACTGTAACAAATGAATGAAGCATTGAAGCAGTTATCAGTGAAAGATATAGTTGTCAAGTCACATTGTGACGCACCGTTTGGTACATTTGACTCTGTCGTGATACTTTTACTTCGGTTTTTAGCTTTGGTGGAACGATATACGTTGCCACTGGCTGAGCTTCCTTCAGACAGTTCTCTTTGTTTCTGTAGGTACTCTTTCTTTGGTCAGTGTCTTGTATGAAGAATATCACTACAATATCCATAACTTTTGTATGGGTAAACTTTAGTTTGATTTCTCACTGATCTCTACGAGCTGTTGGAAAAGTTTCAGCATACTTTCTGCGTTCAGATTAAGATCTTGATGAAGCTTTGTTCTTTGGCTACGAGATCTCTGACGGCAGGTACACTCTGTTGTGTGCTCTGGATCTATTGACTGATGTTTTAGATTTTATATGAATTTGTGCACCTGGGTGCTGTTCCATATCTTGGACCATTAGGGTCGTGTGTTGTAGAATGCGTCTCTGAAGCTCTCTGAATTTGAGCAACATTTGAGGTAGCATTCTTTATCTCTTGTTTAGCTTCTGTACAGAATATCTCTGTCAAATCAAGAGTATGGAAAGCGTTAGGTGTTTCGGTGGAATTTGATTTAATGCTTTGGTAACTGATAATGACTGCTGTGTGTTGGGGAGATTGTACTGTTGTGACAGTGGTTTCCCTCTCCGCGGATCGTACACCAGTAATGAGAGTTGAATCGATAATGTCCGCAACCGCGGATCAATCATAAGCACTTTCATGTTGAAGTAACTCTCTGTATGGAACGTCCTGATCTTTATGAGCAAGTCTTCTCATGTTACCTTCGCATTTTTTTGGTTTTTCGAGATATGAGTCAAGATCTCCGATCTTATTGGCCACTACCTCCTTTGGAAGATGTGATGTGGTATATCGTGGAGTCTCTTGCTCGATATCATACGAATAATTATGTGGAATCTTTTCAGAACGTCAGGATAGCCTTGGCATCAGTATTGTGCTCTTTTGGCGTTTCCAACTGTCTTTGAGATCACCAACTTGGTTGGATCGACAATCGTAGTCGTTAGACTTTGATTATTATGTCGAATGAGTATTGGGTTCGCAAACGAGGTTCTTCTCATTCCGTTGGAAGAGATTGAGCCTGAGGACTTTTATGCGATGATGTTGATATTGTTGATGTTAATTTTTATAGATACGTGTGCATCTTTTGTTCTTTCTGAATTACGTCCAGTCGTGATTCCACGATTTGGAAGCTTGTTCGCGATGAACATAACTCAAATTGAACAGTGTTTTGTTTTTTGTTAGTAAGAATGAGGGGTGTTAGCCTCGGTGATGGAGCGACTTGAGATGGTGGAAGTCGCGAGTTTGAACTTGACTTTTATATCATGAGTAGCTCTTAGATGGGCCTCCGCGGGTCCGTCTTCGGTCATGTTCCGTTCCTTCCCCACTTCGGCTTACAGGACTGCTTGCACCAAGTCGTGTGCCCACGACCCCACACTAGTGGTGTGCCTGTGTGTGTGTCACAGTCTTGATTTCTTTGAGCACTCATGGTATGCGTGCTTTTCTTTGCCCGTAGACTCGCAGGACCTGACCTACACCTAATCGTGTGCCCACGACTTCACACTAGTGGTGTGCTGTGGGTGAAAGTCAGGGTCCATACGGCAGGCATCCCTAGCCGTTGGTCTATGTGATCGGGTTCAGAGGGTAGATGGATTTGTGCATCTGGGTTCAGCCGATAGATGAATTTGTGCATCTGTGGCTTTTCGACCAATAATTTGTGATTGGTCTCAGTTAGTTTTGTTGATTTTATACTCCTCAGTACCTTTTCCAAGGGGGAAGAAGGGTGTTAGCTTCTTCCTGAGTTACTTCCAATCATGTGTCCATGATTTCGAAACTGGAAATTTGTGTCACTCGTTCGCACAGAATGTAACTCAAACTGAATAGAGCAGTAATTTGTGACTGTTCCGGACCATTGCCCGCTAGATACGATCGCGGGGACGTGGTCGACAAGGACTTATAAGGGGAGCCCTCTTTCTTGTCCCCTTTTCATGTCAACCACGCAGAGGTGGGTGACACTAGCGATGCTAGCTTGTCAGCATTGGTCTTTTGCGGTTAGAAACAGCATTTCATCATAAGTGAAATAGCAGTAGGCAGTTATGCATTCACAAGGTCTTGTTTAGAACCAGTTATTGTTTCGATTGGAAATCGTTCTTTATTATTGAGCATTAAGACGAGGAGGTCACGATCTGTATGACAGAAAGATCACTATTTCATCCGCGGATCGCTTTTCGTCTTTGCTATCCGGAAGGACATGCTCTGATCGTTATGAGACTGATTTCAATTTACTTGTTTAGATTCTCATAAGATGTGTGACTTCGGAGCAGTAAGCGTGTCAAAGACACGATCACTTTACTTTCCGTTACACGTATATGTATATGAGTGTGAATATTTTGCATAACTATCTGCACCGCGGATTTCACGACTGACGTCATGCTATCAATCGGTGTGGATCCGATACAAGAAAGCAATAAAAACGCCAACCTGTCGGCGGTCTAGGCCGTATTATATCTCGCTATAGTGCAATATTTGAGGATCTTGATCAAATCTCAGGGTGCTAGCCCGGAATTTGAATTGCAATTATTGCTACCAACTTGTTGTCTTCACGCTCTTTGCGTATCAGATTAGCTATTTCTGATACAGACAACCTTCTTCTTCAACAATCTGTAACTGCCACTTATAGACATTTTGTCTTTCGTCAAAGTCACATGCATTGATTGTAAAGGCAACTTGTTGGGTCTATCGAGAGTTAGCGGCTCTCTAAGATACTATAGTGTCCTGGATACTATTCGGCTTCGTCTGTCGACAGTGCCATAGTTTAAAGATTCTATGTATCACTTCCATACTTCAATTATAGACGAGCTATAACCTAACGTTTAGAATATAAATCAACTTGTTTTTGTCTCGGAGCCTCTGGAAATTGTCGTTCCTTCGCCATTTGTTGCGAAGTCGCGACGGTTATTCCATGTTTGAGGCTCTTTAACTGTGAAAAATCAAAAAAAAAAAGGGTTGTGTCTCGAAGCTTCTGGCAATTGTCGCTTCTTCGCCATTTGTTGCGAAGTCGCGTCGTTATTCCATATCTGAGGCTCTTTAACGGTAAGAAATAAAAAAGGCTTGTGTCTCGAAGCTTCTGGCAATTGTCGCTCCTTCGCCATTTGTTGCGAAGTCGTGACGTTGTCATAATTGAAGCTTCTCGACGGTTTGGTCTTATGATCCTTCAGAAACAGTGGTTTCCGCGGATCTCGTTGTTTTAAAATCTTTCAGAAACTGTGGTATCTGTCTGATTTTGATGTACTTTTTAAGTAGATGATGTTGTTTTCTACATAATTTTGTTTGAGACATTTGCTCTGAATCTGTCGATATGTCGTTGACATTATTGATTTTTCATGTGAGCGGTGTCTCTTTTGTTCTCGAGCATTAGAGTTATTGACTCTTCTGCTTGTGAGTTTATAATATTGGAGATTCTGGAGTTTCCACAATGGATTCTCTCTTGTGAGTCTCTTTGATGTATTTTTGTCGCGAATGGAATCGCTTTGACGATAATTGTATGCCGCGGAATTGTAGCATTTCATTATAGATTTTTTATCTTTGGTGAGCTATTCGGTCTAAACATGACTCTGACTTTGCTCTTCTTCCGCGGATTGTTGTTGATTTGCACATGATTGTGCCTTTGTGAACCGTTTAAACGGGTTTATCATCCCCGTGAATCTCTGAGAGCTCATTGACTGCTCAGGTTATAGTGAGTTTGCTGCTGTCTCTGTTATATTCGTCACGATGTCTCATCAATCCCACTTTCCGTGAGGCGCTTCAACTTGCGATTATGCGGAATGAAGTGTACTAGGCGGATTTGTGAATATGAACAACAACGATTAATTTATTAGAAGGGACTCGCCCTTTGCTAAACAAAGGTGATGATTCCCTTTCGGGTACAGAGTTAACAGTCTCACGAAGGAGATAACAAGGTAAAACAGAAAAAGACAAACAAGATTTAATTGATTAGCCATCAGTAGAGGGTGGGTATCTATCCAACCGCGGATCGATGTCACTTCATGTCACTTTCATGTCACTTCAGGTGAAGTGTTCTCGACGTAGTGATTGAGATGTACCGGTTGATGGATGCGGCTAAAAATCAATAATTTGTTAACTGTTTCGTTAGATATTATATACCTTGAATCTTTTGATTGGAGGCGATGACAGTGCAACCGCGGATCGTGTGTGACTTGTGTTGGGACTGAGCTGATCTTGGCTTCTGGAGCCTTCAGTTTGTCCATAAGTTCACGATGTCCACTTGTTGACTGATCGCAAGGCTCTGGCTCGTTTCTGGAAAAACAATTTTTGTTTCCTTTGCCTGGTTCTCTGCTAATATTTTACCTTTATGCCAACGAATGGGCTGATTGGGCAGTCAGTAAAGAGTCGAAGCAGCCGCGGGTCCATCTACTGTGGCTTCAAAGCCTTTCGAATCGGATTCCGTCTGACTTCTTCTGTTTCAGAAGTAGATTTTCTTTGCTGCGTGTTGATCACTGCTGGAAAGGTATTGATTTGAGGGTTTGATAATTCTCTTTGCGTTTTACTACCTGGATAGCCTCCAAACTTCTTCGAGATGATGAGGCTTCCGCGGTTCGCTCTGATGAGTCCATCTGTAGCGGTGATGGAGGCGAATCGAGTCAATTATGATCCGCGGCTTGTGATGATTCGATGGGTAATCGTAGCATCTTTTTGCCTCATCGGCGTGTCGCGAAGCTGTAAATAGCTCTTTATAGTAGTATTATATACTTTTTATAGAGAATTTTATCCCTTTCTGGTGTATTTAGCAGATTTATCTATTTTTTCAGTATATTTCGGCTCAAACTGTATTGATTTGTCAAAAATTCTGACATTTCCGCTAGAAAGTGAGATATATTGGCTAATACTGTGAAGTATTTGCGGGAATCTCGTGATTTCTTTTGGATTCCATTATGAATCGACGAAATTTATCGATTTTTGGCTCGAAATACTGATTTTTGAGACATTTTCAGCGGAAATTCGTTGTTTTTCGTCAAAACGTTGATGGTTTTTAGCCAAAAGTTCATATTTGACGTTTTTAACCTACCGAGAGTAGGGGTGATACAGAAATAGTGTATTCTGATGCAATTTTAGCCGTGAATCAGACTATTTTCAATGGAAAATATCGATTTTTGGCAATTTTTGGTTGAATTTCTCGGCATTTCTCTTATTTTTTGTGATTTTTTCCGATGATTTGTGAAAAAACACTTACTGGACTGATCGAAATTGTACGTTCCGCGGGTCTCTTGCTCTTGGAGCTGTCAGACGACTGGAATGAGGCGTTTTCCAGCGGTTCGGCACGATTTGGATTCGACGATTCGTCCATTATTGCTGAAATTAATTCAGAATTATTTTGTTTTGATATTTTTCAAGAAAATATCACGAAAAGGTTACGACAGTACGGAAATACACAAAAAAACGTTTCGGCCGAGCGCTGAAATGATGCAAATTTGCATGCGCGTAGGCTCGTGTGTATCATGGTCCGCAATGACACGCGCTTTGCGTACAATGACGCGCGCACTGCGTACCGTAGTCCGAACGAAAAATTAATTCGTTGTCGATTTACGGGGACTCAAGAATGAGTGATTTTGAGCATTCCCGAGGGGAAATTGCTCGTCCGCGGAAGGGAACTTGAATTATTCCAGACGGGGACTAATATTCTGATCTCTGAAATGGAAATTCTTAGTATTCCCGGGGGGAATACGTATTTTTCAGCGAATTTTCCATATCGGACACTATCACAGGCGCCACCTGATCGATTTATCGTGCTCTCAGCTCAATTTCAACCATTTTTCGCAGAATTCCACGGGGAAAACACGAGTCGAATGGAATTATTTACGAAATTAAGCTTGCGACGGCTTCTGGAAATTGCATATTGCCTGCGTCACTGCTGTTAGCTCATTTTTCAGCTCTTCGACTACGGATTCTTCCTCTGTGACAATAGTGTCCTCGAGATTTGAAGAAAATTCAGCCGCGGATGAAAAACTAGACAGCATATAAACGGATAATAACGAATAAAAGAGAGAATGACGAGAAATTTTCGCAATTTTACTAAATTTTTTTTTTCGTTTTTGATGGATCAGAGTATTCTGAAGCCACTATCGCTACTCACTAGCCTGACATGTACCGAAAGGGAAGCCGACTCGGTTCTTTAACAGTTAGCGCTGCTCTCATATCGATTATTGCTCATAGACGTGAAATAGTCCAATTTGAGACATTCCCGGCATGTTTCTTGGAGTTTTGCGTCACAATGGACACAAAAAACGACTACTCCGAAACAGCTCTGAGAAAATATAAGAAAATCGATAAATTAAAGAGAGCGGCGGGTCACTGGCCAATCATTACAAGAATGAACGGTCGTTATGCACCATGTGGAGGCGGGCCTTAAATGCGGTCGGAGACAGACCCGCTCCTGAGAAAATCTTCCCTAACTGGTTAAACGTGTCAGAAATAACGGCTAATAATGTGAGGATGAGCGGTGCGACAACAGAACACAGTTTTAAGACATTGACCCATTTATTACGATAGATTTAGTTAGTATAATTCAATATTTAGTTAAGCGTCCTGCTGGGTGTGCCGCGGGTCGAAAAGTAGACGAAAGAGCGGTCACAACCGCGGATCGCTTGCAAATGGCCGAAAGGGCCTAAAAAGGGCGATTATTCACTCTCCCAAGCGTCAGTAGCGCATAAAATGGGCTAAAATAGTCCGGAAAATGATAGGATCTATTTAGCCGACACTTTCACACTCGTCCCGTTACCGGACGACCGGAAGAGGCAACCACTCTCAAATTAGACTGAGCAATGAGGAGGCGCGGCGGCCGCTACGCGACCGCTCGCGGCTGAGTGGAGCGCGTTTACTGACACAACGGGTTTAGAGCGGTAATTCAAATTATAATTAATTGAATATTCCTGATAACAGGTGATTGGAAAGAGATAAATAAAGTGAATTAGTGAACAGATTTGAACAATATTGAAATAAGAGATTAGTAAGGCGATGATGAGCCTAGTTTTGCGGGGAAAACCATGTGGGGCTCATCATTCAGCCTTTCAGTTGTCGACAATTTTGTCTTTGGGGAAATAGTTGACAACAGTACCAAGTATCCAACTATAAAATTTCATATTCAAATTCAAGGTAAAAATGAATATGTATGTAATTGAAAACGTTCGGCGTTTTCAGTATACAATTACTGATGGGTTTTATTGCAAAAACAATGATTTTTTAAAATTCATATTCTTCCGCTTGTTTCGTTATTTCCTCTGTCAAGCATACTTATCAACTAATAAACATCATTGTTTTGCTTAAAGCTGATAATAAATTCTAATAAAACTAAACAGTTTCCACGATAATGTTTTACACGTGTCGGACATAATGTACAGTAATATAATGTGAAGTTATACAGTTTTATTCTAGGAATAGCAATTGTCAATAGCAGTTGCTAAGAAATTGTTTTACAAAAATCAGATCGTTTCTCCATTCTTTGATTTTCAACGACACTATCTTCTTTTTGACAGGTCCGCTGGTGGGACACCGTCGTTCACCGAGAGAATTCCGTTCCAAAACATATCATAGTTATAGTCATTTTGGGTAGAGTTCATTGCTTCTCCTTTTTCAATTCATCTGGATTGCGCCGTTTGAATCAAAAAGAACCAATTCTTCTGCTGTTTTACTGACTTTTAAAATTATTTTCTTGCTGAACACTGTACTATGCGACCTGAATCATTACCATGAGTTCAATAAGCTATTAATGTTTTTAATTAATTAATAAAACAGTTTAACTGGAAATTAATGGTAAGTCAAAATCCGGCAAAAGTTATCAGTTCGCAGTCTCAAAACCTGTTTCATGTAGATTTGAAGAATCGGTGAAATTATTCAGTTTCGTTTTGATTCCACATAATAATTTTTTGATATTTGAGTAATTTAGAGAGATAACTCTTATGTATTTCAGTTTCACTTACTATTAATCTGACAGATTGCAATAAAGGGTAATTTAATTCTTTTTGGAACAACACTATATAAATAATAGTTTAATTCAGAAGGCTTCAAAATTTTCAATGTTTCCAACTTCAAATGTTTTTGCTCAATGTCTAAACTGTTTTTATTGGAATTATTCACTTCTCGAATATGAATATTGAAATACACTTTTACATATCCTGTCATCGAAGAAGAACTATTCATCAAGCGATCATTTAGTATGTAGAATCTCTGAAACATTTTTTTGTTTTTTTTTCGTTTTCGTATACCTGACTTACTTGAAGTACTGTACTGTATTATAGTTAATTCTATACAGATTTTTCTTTCTACATATTATTATCGGAATAAAAAAGTTCCGACATTTTTTACCGACGCAAAAACTCCGGGAACGCCCACTAATCATCCTGCAAGACCAGTGCACGGTTTCAGTTCTATTTACATTAATTTCGCGGGTAAAATTTTCAAAAATTCTACTTGTTCAATAAAATTTGACAGAAAAAAACAAATTTCAAGGAAAATAGATCAAATTTAATTTAAAAAGTTGTATTTTTTAAAATTTTGCCCGCGAAATCAATGGAAATAGATGTTATATCCGTGAGATATAGAAACCTGGCCTAGCACCCTAGTTCACGTGCTCTACTTATTGAACTTGTTATTTCCTATGGAAATCAGTTTGTAAATAAACCTGTTCTAAATAACTCGCTTACGGCTCGATCGCACAAACGCAACAGTGGCGATCAGGATCACTAAAGAACGACGAGAGACTCAAGAAGAGAACCACCAAACGACCACTAAAGACACCAAAGGATAAGACAATGGTAGAAGAAGCTCAAGGTATGAATGTTCAAATTTCGATGGATGAGGTGCTGAAGGCATTGGCCGACGGACGTTTGAAATTGACGGCAACAACAACCGAAGGAGCAGGAACTGGACTCGTGGATTCGATTTCGAGAAGAATCGCAAATTTCGAGTATGAACCAGAAGAAGGTCAGGCATTTGAAGATTGGTAATTGAGATTTGGAGACACCATTACGGGTGAAGGCGCTGATTTATCAGATGAAGCCAAAAGAAGACTAATAGTGAGCAAATTGAACCAAAGAGACTACAACTATTTTACAAATAGAATCCTACCAGATAAGACGAGTGAGTTCAAATTTGAGGAAATTGTGAACAAACTAAAAGAATGTTTTCCATCGACAAGATCAACATTTGCAAGAAGAATGGAATTTTTGAAAATCATAGACGAAGGCGGCGATTTAGGAGAGTACACCGGAAGAGTGAAGAAATCCTATGCAGATGCCAAATTCAATGAGATGAGTTCAGAACAAGTGCAGTGTTTGATGTGGATAAAGGGTCTAAGAACTAACGGAACAGTTGATATAAGAGCTCGGGCTATGCAGATCATGGAGACAAGACCGACGACGACACTTATTCAATTGGAGCATGAGATCATGAAGTTGCTAGAGTTCAGAGAAGACGCCAAAAACATTGGGGGATGTAGAACAAGTGAAGAGGTATTTGCCGTGAGAAAAATGAGAACTGAGAAAGCGAAGGAACAGAAAAGATCGAGCCAGAGACACTTGCAAAGAAGAAAGAAGCAACGTGAGAACGAAGGAAGTTCTGTAGATGAAAATGATTCGGACGAAGAGAAGCCGACGAGAAATCATAATCAGAGAAGTAAGAAATGCCATCGATGTGGAGGTGAGCATAACGCTATGAATTGTTGGGCCAAGAATAAGGAATGTTTTGACTGCGGACGCAGAGGACACATATCCAAAATGTGCCGAGAACAACAAGATGATGATGAGAAGTCAGACCGTTTGTGTCACAGAGCTATTTATGCAGAAGATGACTGTTATGAGAAGACTCGGATCTATCGAACTATTGAGGTGAATGGACTTGATGTGCAGATGCAGGTGGATACCGGGGCAGACATCAGTTTTATCAGCAGGGAGGACTGGAAAAGATTGAGAAGACCAAAGTTGAAGAGAACAAAGGCTGAAATTTTTGATGCTGGCGGATTGAAGATGCAACTGGATGGAACATTCAAGTGCAAGATCAAATACCAGGGAATTGAGAAAACAGTTGAAGCTTACGTCGGAGACGCGAAGAGTTTGTTCGGTTTGGATTGGTTGAAGAAACTTCCGGAAGTGCTGAATCTCGAGAAGATATGGATGAATCATATAGTTGCGAAGACACCGAACAGAAGAAGAGACATCCACAAAGTCAATGGTATATACGTGAAGGAATCGAAGCCGAGAAAGGGATCGACAGAGGTCGTGAAGAACGGATCGGTGAAGAGACATGTGAGACGTTGGCCAGATGAGAAGTTTGTGAAGATTCAGAGGAATCGTGAAGAGACTGGAAAGGAGAGATGCAAGAGTTTCGTGAAAAGAAGTCCTAATCCTGGTCGGAAGGAGAAAGTTGGAGCCTTTGAGAGACACGATCGTTGGGAAAAGAAGAATCCTAAAGAGAACTCCAGATTGCAACCTGAACTAAAAGTTAGTTTTCCAGAGACGATGAGGCAACATTCAGCGTGGAACCGTGGCTGGAAGCAACAAGGAAGTAGCACACCAACATTGCCAATCCCACCACAACCCAGCTTTGCAATGTACCCATGGAGAAACAATTTTGGATGCTCGGAGATGACCGGACGTTATGTGTGGATTCCGAATTGTTACGAGTTGAGAATGATGAGTGGACGAGATGCCAATTGGAGAGAATTCAATCAGAATGACGTGGCACCCGTGGACTTTCGATGTTAGAAGGAGAGATGTTATATCCGTGAGATATAGAAACCTGGCCTAGCACCCTAGTTCACGTGCTCTACTTATTGAACTTGTTATTTCCTATGGAAATCAGTTTGTAAATAAACCTGTTCTAAATAACTCGCTTACGGCTCGATCGCACAAACGCAACAATAGAAATGAAACCGTGCCCTGAAATTGCAAGATGATAAGTGGGCGTTCCCGGAGATCAGTGGCGCGACCTTTCCGCGTCGGTAAAAAATGTCGGAACTGTTTCACTCCGATAATAGAACGATCTTTTTTTCAGTAATAATTAGTGATCTTTCACCTTTTGAAAAAAAATTTTTTGGAACATGAAGTCCTCATATTACTTCATTGAACATTTTCTTAATTCATCTTTAAAGCGAAACCGTCTAGTTTATATTTTCCCATCCTTCTCCCACAATATTCTTATCACTTGTCAGCAACAGAATCAAATCAACAAATTCTCAGAAACTACGCGTCTCAAGCACCCCCAGCCTCCACGACGCCTTCTCAATTATTCTGAATGTCCTTCCTCCCTTTTCACCCCATCATTTTTCTAACTTTTAATAAATTTTCTGAATACTGCACCATTTCATAAAACCTACTTTCTCCCGGGAGAGAACCGGGAGAGAGCAAACAACCATGTATAATAGAACGTCTTGATAAAAAGTACAATAGAATATTGACAATGGGGAATAGGAAAAGTTCAGTATTGTTATGATAAGTAGGCTGCTGGGTTTCTTTCGTGGGAGAGAAGAGAGATTTGGTCTTTGAAGATTTTTTCATATCTCACTATTTTGAGGTTTTGATCTTGACTGTTTTTACGAAAACTTTTGATAGTACATTTTGAATATTTTGTAATTTATCATATCATTGAAACAAACCGTCTTCATAGAAAATGTTTATTTAGAGAAACCGAAAGTTCACATAACAAAAAAAACATTTCTGACGTGTCACTCTCTTCCCAGTTTTTCATTCTGCAAAATGTGATCTCTATGGAAACATGTAGAAGCCTATTTTTGAAGCGTGTAGTTGTTCTTTTAGGAATTTCTGAGAGTTCTTTTTTGTTTTTTTTTCTGTTACGCTTAGATATTTTTAAAAGTATTTTGTGCTGGAAATCGTTTTGTATCTGCATAGCAATGTTTACACCGTACTTTAAAAAACTTGCTAGAGAGCAGTGTGCTCCACCGGTGAAGAAACCGGCGAAAACCCGGTTTTTTTTCACCGGTGAAAACCGTTATAATCACCGGTGAAGTTTTTCTCCGTTTTATAAAAATAAAAACCGGAGTTAAGTTTGGCGAAAACCGGTGTTCACCGAAATTCCCCGGTGTTCAATATTGAAAAACCGGTTTTCCCCGGTGTTCACCGGTTTTCACCGGTTTTTTTTGATGATGCAAACACTTCAACGTGAACGAACATGACAGCAACCGGCCATTTTGCAATCGGACATTTTGAAACCGGACATTTCGAAACCGGACGTTTTGCAACCGGACACTCAAAAACCGGACGTTTCGCAACCGGACATTTCGAAACCGGACGTTTCGCAACCGCACATTTCGAAACCGGACATTTCGAAACCGGACATTTCGAAACCGGACATTTCGAAACCGGACGTTTCGTAACCGGACATTTCGAAACCGGACATTTCGAAACCGGACATTTCGAAACCGGACATTTCGAAACCGGACGTTTCGAAACCGGACATTTCGAAACCGGACATTTCGAAACCGGACGTTTTGCAACCGGACATTTCGAAACCGGACGTTTCGCAACCGCACATTTCGAAACCGGACATTTTGAAACCGGACATTTCGAAACCGGACGTTTTGCAACCGGACACTAAAAAACCGGACGTTTCGCAACCGGACATTTCGAAACCGGACGTTTCGCAACCGCACATTTCGAAACCGGACGTTTCGAAACCGGACATTTCGAAACCGGACATTTCGAAACCGGACATTTCGAAACCGGACGTTTTGCAACCGCACATTTCGAAACCGGACGTTTCGTAACCGGCATTTTTTTGTTTCGAAGTGTCATTTGGTTGCGAAACGTCCAGTTGCGAAATGTCCAGTTGCGAAATGTCCGGTTTCGAAATGTTCGGTTTCGAAATGTCCGGTTATGTGTTACTAATTTCAAAAAAAAACTCCGGCGAAAACCGGTGAAAACCGGGGAAACACCGGTTTTTTCACCGGTGTTTCCCCGGGGAAAACCCGGTGATCACCGGTTTTCTCCGGGTTTTCCCCGGTGAAACACCGGTGAATTTCGGTGAAAACCGGTGAATATTTTCACCGGTTTTTTCATGAAAAACCGGTTTTCACTAGTTTTAAAATCCCGGTGGAGCACACTGCTAGAGAGTGTCCGTGCAAAAAGTTTCCAACTACAAAAATAAAGCTCTCCCTTTGTTCTGTATAGTTTATACGTAACTTACTCTGTGGGACTATCGGGAATACCTTAACACCTTCTCAAAGTTGGTCATTTTCAACTGAAAAAGGCCAAATTGTATATCTTACTGCATGGTACTGTATATGACCTCCTACAAGTCCGATTTTTAATATTCCTCACGATCAGTGGTTTTTTTGGTGTTTTTGTGATTTCAACATTAGCAGACCATGAAATCCACGTGAAAAAAGAAGGCGAGCATGTAGACTTCATGACACAATAAAGTGTTGAAAATAGCAAAGATATTTAGTAGAAAAATGACATTCTACCCCATCTTACTGTACATGAGCACATCGATATCCGGCCTGTATTAGGTCAAAGACAAAGAGCTCATCGAGATCTACATTTTGGCATATTTTTCAGTTTATGAAACTCAATTTGAAGGGAGATACGCACCGGCCCGTGTCGGCACATTTGCCATGTAACTTTACAGAATTTAAACAAATTTTCAAAAAAGACATTTTCAAACTTGTCGAACTTGGCCATTACGCTTTTCGGATATTATTTCTGCTTCACATAAATCTGATTTCGAGTATCTTGTGCTTGAAGCACTACTATAGTTGTTTCACTGATTTCAATTATACCTGTCTTATAGATTCCATCCAGTTTCAAATTGCATCTCTTTTCAGAACCTCCATCCAAAATGCCCAAAGAATGGAATGTGTGCTCATTGACTATTCTACTGCTGGTTACAATTCTAGTTACAACAATTACGAGTTATTTCAAGATTAGTAATATTGGTGAGTTTATTTTTTCGGTTTCAACTAGTTTACTTAAGAGGCGTTGTCTGTAAGATGAGGATTCCTCTTGGCACAGTTGCAAAAAGTTGTTTCAATCCGAACTCTTTTCACAGCATATGTACCCCTATGGTAGTGATTTACAAAAAATATGTCATCAGTCCCCTATGACGTCATCATTGGAAAATATGCCCGATAATCGACTTTTCACCCAAAAATTCATAAAAATTTCAATTTTTGAGATAACTTTGTAAAACTTTTAGTACATGTTAGGAATGTTTTTGACTACCTCTACACAAATTTTCAGCCCTCCAGACACCCCAGAAACCGCTCAAGTGAATTTCACTTTCATGTTTTTCCAACTTTTCTCGAAAAATCCCTCTAGAAGTACTCAAATTTCAAATTGTATTCGTATTCTCCGCAAAAAGTTCTATTAGGTCCAATTAAAATCATCAAAAAACCATTGCACCATTTTGAGATATTTCGATTTTTCCAAAAATCACATAAGGGTCCCCCCTTATGAAAAAAATTTTCCACGAAAAATTCAAAGAAAAAATTTGTTTTGAAAATAATTAGAATATTGATAAAAGACATAAAATAAACCAATTCCAAGATTATACACCTCAGAAATTGGATGGGACCGATTTCGTTTTTTCTTCATCGAAATTTTTTCCCATTTTTTAACGTTTTAATCAATATTTTGTACTGAAGTACACAAATTTCAAGTAATGTACTTATTTCTCGCTAAATTTAACAATTAATCAAAAAAAGACCAGTAATAAACCATTGGACCATTTTGAGATTTTTCCATTTATTTCGAAAATCACATAAGGGTCCCCCCCATGGAACAAAATTTTTATCGAAAAAATAATTCAACATTATTTTGAAGCAAAAACGTTCAGTACTCTTTTACAAAACATTTTAAAATATTGCATCAATGTTCTAAACGTTTTTGCTCCAAAATAATATTGAATTATTTTTTCGATAAAAATTTTGTTCCATGGGGGGGACCCTTATGTGATTTTCGAAATAAATGAAAAAATCTCAAAATGGTCCAATGGTTTATTATTCGTCTTATTTTGACTATATGTCGAATTTAGCGAGCAATAAGTACATTGCTTGAAATTTGTGTACTTCAGTACAAAATATTGATGAAAACGTCAAAAATAGGGAAAAAATTTCGATGACGAAAAAAACGAAATCGGTTCAAACCAATTTCTGAGGGGTATAATCTCGAAATTGGTTTATTCTAAGTCTTTCATCAATATTCTGATTATTTTCGGAACAAATTTTTTCTTGGAATTTTTCGTGAAAATGTTTTTTTCATAAGGGGGGACCCTTATGTGATTTTTGAAAAAATCAAAATATTTCAAAATGGTGCAATGGTTTTTTGATGATTCTAATTGGACCTAATAGAACTTTTTGCGGAGAATACGAATACGATTTGAAATTTGAGTACTTCTAGAGGGATTTTTTGAGAAAAGTTGGAAAAACATGAAAGTGAAATTCACTTGAGCGGTTTCTGGGGTGTCTGGAGGGCTGAAAATTTGTGTAGAGGTAGTCAAAAACACTCCTAACATGTACTAAAAGTTTTACAAAGTTATCTCAAAAATTGAAATTTTTATGAATTTTTGGGTGAAAAGTCGATTATCGGGCATATTTTCCAATGATGACGTCATAGGGGACTGATGACATATTTTTTGTAAATCACTACCATAGGGGTACATATGCTGTGAAAAGAGTTCGGATTGAAACAACTTTTTGCAACTGTGCCAAGGCCCAACACAAACATTCTCACTCTTACAGATAGTGCCTCTTAAGCTGATGCTGGAGTTCTCTAAGTTGCTTCTTTATTTACCCAATTTTCCAGAAAACTACCTGACTACTCCTACTGCTACCGACACCTCCAATGTCGTCGACCTCTATCAATCGGGAACCGTCAAAGAACTACGGAAGAAGGCACTCATATCGGCTGAAAATGACAGAAGAGTACTATTCAATGCATCTCTGAAAACCAATGGTCAGGATTTCTACAGAAAAGTGAAAATGGAAGCATATTGTGGTCAGAAAGAAAGGATTGGAGAGAAGGGGGACGGAGGGAAATATGTTTGTAATCCGAAGAAGGTCAAGAAGGATTGCACGTGAGTTTTTCTAAGTTTGGACTGTTTCAAAGTTTAGGTAAGATCTGTTGGCTAAAAATAATATATTGCCGCTAGTCATCGGTTCTAAATAGTCATCGGTTCTAAATTTAAGATTGATGTCTTTGGGTCTCAATAATCAAATTGGTTACGACAAGCATATCTTTGAAGTCACTGGGGGACAATGCAGGATTCTTGGAGCAGATGTTGTAAGTTACAAAAACCGTTTATCCCTGTCCCACATTACTTAAAGAAAAAATTTCTAGGACCCCCAAAACCAAAAAACACAAGACTCCTACGCAAAAATAAATGGAGAACTGTTTGCGGGAAAGATTCCAACAGACCTACCAATCCCTCGTATGCTCGAAAAATCTGGAAGAAAAGAAGTGGAATTGCTGAAAATTGATATAGAAAAAGGAGAGTTTACTGCTCTGGAGCCTTTGATTAGGGATTATTTTGTGTGTCAGGTGAGGAAATATTAGTTTTTCTGATGTTCTCAAATATATAAGACTTTCAGATTTTCATCGAAATCCACGGAACGCCTTCTGAACATTTAAAAATGTTGCAAACCATGGCAAAGTATGTTTCACAACTTTTATATGTTGTTTTGTTCTATTCCTCTTAGTTAAATCATCAGTCGGTTCGATTGTTCCCAAAAAATAAGTTTCTTAACAGTAATTTTTGAAAAACTGAAGTTTTTGAGGCATTTTGAGCTGTAATTCGAGTAAATTAACTAGGTAGTTCTGCACCTTTGCATTTAGTGATAAAAAATACAAAAAAAGTTATTTTTGGGGTGTTAAGTTGCAAAAAATTTTCCACCTGGGCCAGCAAAATGTTTCCCTTGATCCATCAAATGACCAGAATGGCATTTTCAGATATGGCTTCCGAATCTTCAATGTTGACGAGAACCCATATTGCACCTTCTGTTGTGAATACAGTCTTATCAACGAGTTGTGTATGGCACAGTTTGAAGTTGTTCCATTGGGCATTACCATTCCTCAAACGACTGACTAATTCTAGATTGCATTTATTCGTAGTTCAGGGTTTTCTATTATGTACAAGAATGTTTTATTTGTGTTTCAGTGGGGTTTTACATTAATTTGAATGTATGGGTATGTAATGAATACTCAAGCGTTTTTTGAAATTTTTTAAACAGTTACATGAAGCATGCAGCAAATAGAATTTGGAATGGTCTAAAGGTCCAGGAGGCTTTAGGAATGCCTCATACATCTTTAGAATTTTTTCAGAGTTTCATTCAGAAAAGCTCAATTTCTCACTACAAGAACCTGTTCGCAAGGTATGTAGCAAAAAAGGCAGAAAACTATTTTTTGCTACGATGTGAATAGGTCAATAAAATGTGAATTGGAAATATTGCAATAGAGCAGAGTGATGTCTCTAAACCTTTATAGTGTATCAGTAGAAATTAAGAAAAAATCTTCCGTGAGAATTCTCGAAGAAAAATTTTCCAGTTTCAGAACTCCATTGTTCATAGTGCCACTAGTCGGTTAACAATGGTTGACCCTATAGCACTTTTCGGTACATCAGCGACTGCGGCTTCAAAAAACAGTTCAGAGTCGCGGTTTTAGAACTTATTACGGGACGAAATCTTTGTTACCCATTTTCATAATGGTCTATCGAAACCTCATTCAATGTAGAGATGTTTATTTTCTCACCATTTCTGGTATTGTTTTTTAAACTGTGAAGATCGTTTTTTCAATAAAAAACGCTCAGTTCAGTTTTGCGTGTAAGTTTTCGATTAACCAACGGCGTCTTTCTATTTTTCAATCACATCCTTCGACTAACCTTTACCAAGTTTTAATTTATATTTTGTGTAAACACCGATCTCAATTTAATTTTTTCTCAAAAAATAATCCTCGTATGAAATTGTACAAAATAAAAAATGCAGAAAACAAATGTTGTTTATTGGAGGTAAAAAGAGTAGTCTCCTCGATCCACTGGTTGGATTTTGTCATACTTGTCAAATCACGGGCCAGCCCGCGGGCCGGGCCGGCCCGCAGGGCCCGCAGCAAAAATTATTTTTGAAAAATAGAATTGGAAGTCTTGGAAATTAAATTTTTTCTTCGGTTTATACTAAATCGAGGTCGGGGATTCGATAAGACTACTTTCAGAAGCCTCCAGCAAGTTCTTGATCCTGATTCTGATCATCGGCTGATCATCACAGAGACTTTGAGAGGCTCAAAGTTTATAGTGACAAAATAAGCCGAGGGATGGGCCCTATGGGATCTAAAATGGTACCATCTTGTTTGCAAGGGTCGAATTACTAAAATATCTGAAAATTAAAAAAAATCTTCGGCTGATCAGTCACAATCAAGATGAGCCGAATTTTAATTTTCATTTTAGTTTTAGTAATTTAGACATTTTAGTAATTCGACCCTCGCAAACAAGATGGTACTTATTCTGACAATTTCCGTTTTCACTTGTTGTCTTTTTATAATTTCTAATCAATAATATGTTTGCCATGAAGTAGTAAACGAAAAAACAATGGGAAAACGACGAAAATTTTTTTTTAAAATATTTTGACGGGCCGAACGGGCCAAGCGGGCCGAGCGGGCCGAGCGGGCCGGGTCGGGCCGGAGGATTTTTTTGCGGGCCCGGCTCGTGACAAGTATGGATTTTGTGAAACATTTTTAGTTATGTTTTGGAAACAGAGTTTATTTTTCTCTAAATTTGGTATTTCCAATATGTCGAACAAAACAAAATGAGGAAGTGGAATAAAAGTTACGGACAATGTTGAAACAGTGAAGATGAACAACTAGTTGGTGAGAGACTACAAACATTCATTTGAATAAAAAATTAGTTTCACTGTAAAACATGAAGAAATCAATCAACGGATATAACTAACGTGAAAGACTTTGAATCGACTTCAAAACATTTTGAAACAGGAAGACAATACAATTCTAGGACAATACATTTCAAAATATTTTCAAAAAGTATATTTTCGTACTTACAGTTTCAGGAACATTTAATAGAAATAACGGACACACGTGCATCAAAAGCACATTTATTTACGTAAATCTCTAATAATGCACCAAAAAAAGGTAAAAGAGGTAAAAGCGTAATGTAGAATGTCTGACGAGCTGGTAGCGGCGAGGAGAGCGTACGGGCCTAATCATATAGACAAATACTATTAAGGTTCTTCCGAGCATGACTTTAATCTCTATTAACAGAAATTTTTTACTTTTCGCAACCGTTTCAACGAAATCATATTGCCTGAGAAATTTGTTTCATGTTATTGAGTTTATCGGCTTCAACTAGTTCACCTAGCGCTCGAAATGGGGACTCCCACTTTCTGGGGACG
This sequence comes from Caenorhabditis remanei, assembly GCF_010183535.1. NCBI lineage: Eukaryota > Metazoa > Nematoda > Chromadorea > Rhabditida > Rhabditidae > Caenorhabditis > Caenorhabditis remanei. The sequence continues at coordinate 5,536,986 of NC_071331.1, read as the reverse complement.
TCCCATTTTCCTTACTGGGGACGGGGATGAGCCCCGTCCCAAATTTTTACTTTGGTGCACAACAGATTTTGATTATTTCTTTATACAATTTTAACAATTTCGTTATCAGACATTAATATTCAACGCTGTTGGGAGGTTAATTTTCTGCAGGTGCATGAAATGAAGATAAAAATATGATTTCTTGCATAGGAAGGATTACAAAAGATTATAAGAGTTTCTAAAAATGAACAAAAAATATATTTCACCCGCCCGGAACTGAACCCTCGACCACCGATTCCCAGTCATCTATACTATCCACTAGGCCATGGTGGCGAGTCGCGGCGGGGACATATGACTGTCAAAAGGAAGAAGGTAGTCGGCTCGACAACAGCTTAGATTCACTACAATTTTCGCGATTTTTCCAAATTAAATTTCCAATTTCGGTAATCGAAGATCTCCAAAACAGATTTTTATGTTGTTTTTGATAGAGACAAAAGACCTGGTTTTACCAGACTAGAAAGATTGAGATAACAAGCACATTTTTTGAACAAGACCGTATCCAATCATTCAAAAACAGTGATTCTGCCTCAAACTTACCGAAAGATTGTCTATGCGTATTTCAATATAAACCACATACAGAGAGCGTTTAAATGTTTCCATTGTGTATACGTAACTGTTCAAATCTAGAAGATTTATTTCGTATCTGGGCGAACTAAACTAAAACTCTGTTCGAAAACATACTTTCAACTAACGGAAACATCAGAATTCTACTTAAATTTAGTCAACAATTGATGTTGCACCAAACAAGCAATTGGGACGGGGCGCGTCCCCGTCCCCATAGTGTGGGACGGGGATCAGCCCCGTCCCCACCATCCGGGACGGGGCGCGTCCCCGTCCCCGATCGGCGGGACGGGGCTCGTCCCCGTCCCCAAAAAGTGGGACGGGGCTCAGCCCCGTCCCATCGGGCTGGGACGCGGGACGTCCCATTTCGTCCCATTTCGAGCCCTAAGTTCACCTAAGCTGATGCTGGAATTCACTTTGTTGCTTTCGACCCCCCCCCCAAAAAACAGTCAGAAATCACGTTCAAGGTTAAAGCCAAAGGCAGGTTTCCATTATTTTATTCAGAAAATCGAAAACTCAGCTCAATTTTTCCCTTAAAAATGCCGTGAATGTATTGCAATTTAACAAAATGAAGTCTCTAAAGCTTCATACTGTATCAGTAGAAATAAAATAAAAACAATTTCTCCCGTGAGAATTCTCAAAGAAAATTTTTCCAGATTCATTACTGCATTGTTTCTAGTGTTACTAGTCGTTAATTGTTGTTCGACTTCGAAGTTTTAGAACTTATTACGGGAAGAAGTATTTGTTACTAATTTTCATAGTGGTCCATCGAAACCTCACTCTAAAATTGTTCATTTGCTGAGAATTTCTGACGTTTTTTTTTACCGCCGAGTTCATCTTTTCCTCAAATATAAAACCATACTTGTCAACCGGGCCGAGCCGGGCCGACGGTTTTTCTTGAATAACTTTTTTCAAAAAAATCGTACAATGTTGGATGATAGTTCAAAAGATAGGTATTTTGAATTGCCATCCATTAAATATAAAATCAATTTCCCAAAAAAATCACACGAGCCAATACAGCCGTCGGCCGAACCGGGACGAGAGCGATTGTAGCTGACGAGATATTTTTGGGAAATTGATTTTATATTTAATGAATGACAATTCAAAATACCTATCTTTTGAGCTATCATCCAACATTGTACGATGTTTTTGAAAAAAGTTATTCAAGAAAAACCCGTCTCGACTCGGTTGACAAGTATGTATAAAACGCTCATATCAGTTTTGATTTTGAATTTCGGACTAATCAAGGATGTCTTTCTTTTTTCAGTCACGTCCTTCGACTATCTTTTAGCAAATTTTAGTTAATTATTTTTGAGTCAATGCCAATCTTAATTCACGTTTTTTTCTCTTTGCGCAAGCAAGTGTATAAAATAATGAATGCATAAAGTTAATTTTATTCACTTCGCTGAAAAAAATCTACTATTGACGACTTATCGGTTGGATTTTGTGGAGCATTTTTAGTCCTGTTTTGGAAACGGAGTTTATTTTTCTCAAAATTTAATTTGAGTGCTTGTTCATTTATAAAATTTTTAATATTCATTCATCATTTTTCCAATTTGAAATTCACCAAAACGAGTTATGAACGAAATTGTCATTAGGAAAAAACAAGAAGAATAAAAGTTATGGACAAGCAGAAACAGTGACGAGGAACACCAGCAGATGGGAAACCAGAAACATTCATATCAACAACAGATTAGGGCTTCCATACGGTAAAATTCGGGGACCGCCACCCGGCAACGGCCCTCCGTTTCGTGTGGCCGCATGGGAAAAATTAATAATTTTCACGCAAAATTTTGAACTTTTTCTGATAAAATTCTCATTTTATTTATGAAAATTGTTGGAAATGAAGAAATACATTTCTTTACGTCTCGCAAAAATATTAACAGGAGGCCACGGGCGGGTGGCGGGGGATCACAGCCCGGACGGGTAAATTCTGGCATTAAAAAAAACTCTTTCTTTTTTTTTAAGTGCTCAATTTAGTATTGATAGTGAATTTTTGACTGATCAAGGGTGTATTTCTATTTTTCAGTCACATCCTTCGACTATCTTTCAGCAAAGTTTATCTAATATTTTTTGTGGGAATGCCGATTTCAACTTGTGTTTTTTTGTTAGAAAACGATTTGTGAATGTGTATAAAATATAAAAGACATAAAGAGAATTATGTTTGCTTGTGGCTAAAAACGTTGAATCTGCGGCCCATCGGTTGGATTTTGTAGAGAATTTTTAATACTGCTTTGGAAACAGAGTTTATTTTTCTCAAAGCTTGATTTGAGTGCTTATATTGTCAATTGATTTTTTTTCTAGTTTGAAATTCAGCAAAATATGACATGAATATGTACGTCGAGACGAATAAAAGTTATGTACAAGTAGAAACATTCATGTGAACAATAGGACAGTGTTTAAAAAAAAGTTTTCTAGTAAAACATGAATCAAACATTCTGAGGATGCAACAAACATGAAAGATTTCGAATCGAGTTCAAAACATTTTGACACAGGAAGTCCAAAAAATTCTAAGGCAATACATTTCAATTTAATGTTTCAAAAAGTATATTTTCGTACTTACAGTTTCACGAACATTTAATAATATCGACGGATGTCAATCTCTCGGAAATCTTTTCGATAAAACACCTCTCTACGAACAGAAAATTGTTTGCGTTTCGCAACTGTTTCAGCAAAATCATATTTTCTCAGAAACTTGTTAGGTTCACTAACTTCATTTTATGTGTTCTATGATAATCTGTACTACCAAGTCATAATGCAAAAATAAAAATGCCCTCCCAGTTTCCTGAAACATTTTATCTTTGAAGTCAGCTAGGATTGTTTAAATTTTCAGGATTTTTGTTTCAAGAGCCTATGTTTTGAGAAAGAGTTTTTTGATCCTTGTTTATTGGGGCTATTTTCTCAAAAAAGTTTTCACAATTTCCTTTCATCAGGTTTGGAGTTCAAATGGAGCTGATAAAGTGCTGTAACGTAACCTGAACAAAATGTTTCTTTTAATTATTTGATAATGTTTGAAATTTCCTTTCTGTTTTTAAAATTTTATTTGAAAACGTATATTTCAATTGGTGTTAGTGGATATTTAGTGGCTTAAACTCTTTAATGAAATTTAATTATATCTTCTATAAGTCACAATTATAAATCTCTTTAAAAAGTTATTTCAATAGTCCAAAAATCTAGGCTAGAACTTCATACTCATCATGGTAGATCAAGTGTCGATCCCCTTCTTTCTTCCAGATTTGTACGAATTTTCCCTTGACAGTTCCAGCTTTTTCAGTTTCCGAAGTGAAGTCAGCAGTGATGATAAGGTAGTCTCCAGTTCCCTCATACTTGGCATTCGAGAATGTGGAAGTGGATTTTCCGGTGAATTCGGCAAACTTGATGAACTCGGCTTTCATGGCTGCAAAATGGCAAATCATAAAATAAAAGTTTTAATGTTATAAAGTGGTTATAACAATCTTCAAGAATTTCGGAAAACATTGCGCTGCGCTTGTGTAATGCTACTCACCTTCTTTTCCGTACGTCGTAGACACCCCCCATGTTGACACTCCATTTGGATGGTAATACGTAGGTACAGTATCCCAGTCGAGGTTGTCAATTGCTTTACAATAGGCATCAAATTGGGGTTTTAGAGCAGCTGCGCGTCTGGCAAAGATTGAAATACTGACTATGGATGTTAAAAGATAAGATTAACCTAGCTATGAAAAGAAACATGTGCATACCAAGATCATTATCACTAATTGAGAAAATGGGCTTTAAGATGGAAAAGAGCAAAACCAAAGCACTGTAATATGTACAATCGAAAAGGTATCCGTTTTGTAAAACTTAAAATTTTTAAATCTTATACATAGATTGGAAACTTTCAGTTTCTCAAAGTCTTAGTAACCTACTTGCCAGATGTCACATTTTGTTATCATATTTTTCTGCTTCTCTTAACTTTCTACGCAATTATTTCTTGTTTCATTACATTGGCTAATTCTATTGGTAATATTGGTGAGTTTATCGGTTTCAACTAAATCACTTAACCTCATGCTGAAATTCTCTGAGTTTCTTCCTTCATTTACCTTATTTTCCAGAAAACTACCTCACTACTCCAACTGCTACTATCGATATCTCCAATGTCATCGACCTCTACCAGTCGGAAACTGTCAAAGAATTACGGAAGAAGGCACTCATATCGGCTGAAAATGATAGAAGAGTTCTGTACAACGCATCTCTGAAAACCAATGGTCAGGATTTCTACAGAAAAGTGAAAATGGAAGCATATTGTGGACAGAAAGAGCGGATTGGAGAGAAAGGGGATGGAGGGAAATATGTTTGTAATCCGAAGAAGGTCAAGAAGGATTGCACGTGAGTTATTTTGAAAAATGTATTGTTTCAAAATGTAGGTAAGGTCTATAGGTCAAAAATCATACATTGGACGACGCGCTTTCATTTCAGATTGATGTCTTTGGGTCTTAATAATCAAATTGATTACGATAAGCATATCTTTGAAGTCACCGGAGGACAACGTAGGATTCTTGGCGCAGATGTTGTAAGCTACAAAAACCGTTTATACCCCTGTCCCACATCTCTTAAAGAATAAATTCCAGGACCCCCAAAACCAAAAAACGCAAGATTCCTACGCAAAAATAAATGGAGAACTGTTTGCTGGAAAGATTCCAACAGACCTGCCAATCCCGCGAATGCTCGAAAAATCTGGAAGAAAAGAAGTGGAATTGCTGAAAATTGATATCGAAAAAAGAGAGTTTACTGCTCTGGATTCTTTGATTAGGGATTATTTTGTGTGTCAGGTAAGGTTTTTGAGTGGGAAAATGAACTTTCTGAAGAAAACTTTCAGATCTTCATCGAAATCCATGGTACCCCTTCTGAACACTTAAAAATGCTGCAAACCATGGCAAAGTATGTTTCACAACTTTTATATGTTGTTTTGTTCCATTCCTGAGCTGTAATTCGAGTAAATTGACTAGGTAGTTCTGCAATTACCGTAAATACTGTATTATAACGGCATGCCATTATATTTTTCAACTGCCTCCCAGAGAAATTTTGAGGCTTTAAAAACTCATTAAATTTAAACGAAAAACCTTTTTTGGGCATTCTTTTCGTTGATCAAGACGTTATCAATCACGCTGCTTCTAATCAGAAACAATAAAAAAACACCGGGATATTCATATTCATGAATTCTGAGTATTGATGGGGTGCCGTTATCATACAGGTGCCGTTCTATTACAGGTGCCGTTATAATACAGTATTTACGGTAATTTAATTTTCAATTTAGTGATAAAAAACACAAGAAAGTTATTTTTGGGGTGTTAAGCTTCAAAAAATTTTCTACCTGGGTCAGCAAAATGTTTCCCTTGATCCATCAAATGACCAGAATGGCATTTTCAGATACGGTTTCCGAATCTTCAATGTTGACGAGAACCCATATTGCACCTTCTGTTGTGAATACAGTCTTATCAACGAGTTGTGTATGGCACAGTTTGAAGTTGTTCCATTGGGCATTACCATTCCTCAAACGACTGACTAATTCTAGATTGCATTTATTCGTAGTTCAGGGTTTTCTATTATGTACAAGAATGTTTTATTTGTGTTTCAGTGTGGTTTTACATTAATTTGAATGTATGGGTAAGTAATGAATATTCAAGCGTTTTTTTTTTTGAAATTTTTTAAACAGTTACATGAAGCAAGCAACAAATAGAATTTGGAATGGTCTAAAGGTCCAGGAGGCTTTAGGAATGCCTCATACATACATCTTTAGGAATTTTTTCAGAGTTTCATTCAGAAAAGCTCAATTTCTCACTAAAAGAACCTGTTCACAAGGTATGTAGCAAAGTATGTGATAATTCATTGTTATAGTTTTCAGATACCCTCCTATCCAAATGTCTCGTGACTCGAATCCCTGCTCACTGACTGTTCTGTTACTACTTGTGATTTTGGTTATTTCGATGTCGAACTATTTCACTTTCAGCAAGATTGGTGAGTTTTTCGAATTCGTTCAACTTTTGACGCACTGTTTCAATCAGTTCAGTTAAAGATATCAGTAATCAAATGTTTACTCAAGTCTATATGCCAACATTTCTCCAGAATACCACGTCATCTCATCAACCGATACAGATTCCTCCAACATTATCAATCTCTACCAATCAGAATCCATCAAAGAACTTCGAAAAAAAGCACTTTTAACAGCTGAAAATGACAGGAAAATGCTATTCAATGCATCGATAAAAGCTACTAGCCAAGATTTCTACAAATCAGTCAAAGTAGAGGCATATTGTGCACAGAAAGAGCGTATTGGAGAAAAGGGGGACGGAGGGAAATATGTTTGTAATCCGAAGAAAGTGAAGAAGGATTGCACGTGAGTTTTCTTTTTGTTTTACTGATTCCCGTTGGAGATATTATTATGATGATGTACTTGATTCTCATTAGGCGCATAAATGCATTTTTCATCCTTTTCAATATATTTAATAAATTTTAATTGAACAATTTCAAATTTGTGCGTGGAAATTATTCATTTTCATAATGCGGATAGAACCCCGAATAGAAATTTTTCAGATTGCTCTCTTTGGGTCTCAACAACCAAATCGGGTATGACCAGCATATTTACGAAGCAACGGGTCGACAGTGCAAAATTCTCGGAGCAGATCTTGTGAGTACAGTTTCAACTCGCTTTGATTATTGTGGTGGTTTTTTTTTCAATATTCCGAATATCCAGGTATTTTTCAGGACCCACAAAACCAACAGACCAAGGACTCCTATGCAAAAATGAATGGGGAACTGTTTGCTGGCCGGATTCCAAACGAGATAGCCATCCCTCAAATGCTAGAGAAAGCAGGAAGAAAAGAAGTGGAATTGCTGAAAATTGATATTGAAGGTGGAGAGGTTATTGCTCTGGAACCTCTCATCAAGGACTATTTTGTGTGTCAGGTGAGAAATTTTTGTTCTGTTTCAAGTAGACCATAATATGAGCCTAAACTCTTAAAACTGCTAGTTACCGGATATTTAGAATTTGAACGGTTCAAATTTGTTTTGAGTTGTTGGCGAAGTGGAGTGACAGTGAGTGGGAACCGAGCCGATTGTCGTTGATGACGAATAATCTGGAAAAAAGTAATATTGAAATGTTAGCATTACAAAGAATAAACTCACGGATGGGGCTGTTATTCCCATGGACGTCGACGGCTGATTGGGATCAGACGGGAAAAGATTCGGAGCTGGAGATTCTGGAGATTCTCGTCCTGGTGGTGATGGAAATTCGTCGTTTTCGACATTTTGTACTGGTTCGAATTCGACCATGTCATCCTCTTCTCTCCTATTTCTTCTTTCACGAGCTTCTTTTCTTTGTCTCTCCTTTCTTCTATCCTCAGCAACCAATCTTTCTTCCGCCTTTCTTCTTTGTTCAGCATCGGTTTCAACTAAATCACTTTACCTCGTGCTGAAATTCTCTGAGTTTCTTCCTTTACGTTATTTTCCAGAAAACTACCTTACTACTCCTACTGCAACCGATACCTCCAATGTCATCGACCTCTACCAGTCGGAAACCGTCAAAGAATTACGGAAGAAAGCACTCATATCGGCTGAAAATGATAGAAGAGTACTATTCAATGCATCTTTGAAAACCAATGGCCAGGATTTCTACAGAAAAATGAAAATTGAAGCATATTGTGGTCAGAAAGAGAGGATAGGAGAGAAGGGGGACGGAGGGGACGGAGGAACTTTTTGATTATCATCGAGTCTCAATTCATATTCTGGTCATCGACTCAAGTAAATTTCGATCGAATCGAATTGATTTTCCCGATTATCGTCGACTCTATCGATGATCAAAGCGATCGACATGTTACTCTAGTGCGGAGTAACTTTCTGTCTTTTTCTACTTATACATAGATGTCAAAGTCCGGAAAAGCAAAACAAAATTTCAAAATGTTTTTTAAAACACTTTAAAATCAAAATTTTAATATTTTTATAAATTTTAAAAGATATTTCTTCTAAGTCTGAATCATAGTTTTTTGAATTCTCGGGCCATGACAATTATGGATTTCAAGAATGTATTACAACTATTTAACTTGAACCTAATTGAAAATGTCCGTACCAGCAGCCAAGTAATACTCCAAATCCTGTGACTGAGCCATCACTCGTTTACTTAAAAACTTGATGAATTTCCTGAAAATCTCTTTAATTCTTGGCGTTGAATTATTCACAACTCACCGATCCGTCAAATTCTTTGCCAACTGCATTGACACCTCCGAGAACAGGTAATCCCCTAGATGGCCTCTCTGTCCGTATGCCAGCTTTTGAGCTTCAATCAAAGTATGGTAGAATTCTGCGTCATTGAACATCTTTTTGTCGCGATATTGCACTGGAAAAATATTTGTCGAGGTAATGCAGTATATTATAAATGGAGATTCTAATAAAAGTACTAGAAGCACAAAACATTTACTACTTCAGAAATTACATTTCTATATTAACCAAGGTACTGTAACAGTAAAAAATCTGAAATTATGAAAACTTAAATATTCTGAATTCTGTTTCAGTAGGTCCACAACACGGTTTCACCTAGCAATCAACGTTGGGTGTAACTTTTAAAAATTTCAGAACAAAAACGACCAAAACAAAACGCAACTCACTCTCCACAATCCTCGGAATAGCTTGAGTAATAGTCCATGACGACGGAGGTGGCGGTCCACACATTCTGTATTTTCCAAGGTCAGCGTAGAGGGTTTCTCAAAAAAAGAAGAATTGTTTCATATCTGACATATCAGTTGTTGGAAAAAGTGTGAAGCTGCTCCGTCGTTTGACTGATACGTCCTATCGCTCTTACCTGTAACATGTGTCTCATAGTTCCTCAAGTCATCAATTGTAATGATTCCTCCATTTGCAAGCATTTCCTTGATAATCCCTTCAGCGATTGAACCTGGAATCAAAATCTTTGGAACTGTTTCACGATTATCAGAAATAGGGTTTTTTGAGAATTGCATATGATGTGGCTTCATTAATTGCTTGAACGGTGTTTTTAAAAATTACTCACACTATCCCTTCCTCAAAGACCTTCCCATTATAAAACAACTGCACCGGATCCTGTGAGTTCGCAATAACTCTCAATAATTTAGCCAATGGATAATTCGACACAATCTCCCCAACTTTATAGAACTCTCCAGTAAACTTCGATGTGTACAAACTCCTCAATCCCTCAATTTCCGGTCTCCCCTTATATTTCGAAATCCGATCGAAATAATTGACCATCGCCTTATGCATTGGGAACCCCTTGGCTAGTTGAGCAGCTGGCATGACGAGATCTGACCATGGGATCACTTTCGAGCCGTACTTCTTATAGGCAGTCCATAATCCGTGAAGTTCTCCTGGAATGCCAATGGATTGGTATCCAAATTGAGCGGATTCCTTGTCATGGGTGTACATTTTTTCAGTGGCAAGAGCTGGAGCGGTTTCACGGGAGTTGAGGAAGACGCATTTCTTTTCTTCTCTGGAATATTTAAGGAAAAATTTTTTCTTTAATTCTGTCAGAATTTATCAATTATATGAAACTGTAAAAAACCCTTTAAAATTTCCTGCTCCTTCCTTCTCAAAGTGGTAGACACACTTGAGACATCTTACATCTCAGTTGCCAGGGAATGCCTTTATTTACTGCTCCTTGAGACATAAAGAAACAACGATATTTATAGCTTCTTCGAAGTATTCTTATGTGAATTTTCACGATCTTTTTCTTCATTCACCTACAGAAGTGTTTTAACCTGTGATAATGAAGTTTGTAATATTAATTTTTTTGGCAACAATTGGTTGTGTGAATGGTGAGATTTGTTTCAGCGTTTATTTTAAATGATTGTTTTTTCTACATAGGCCAGCAGAAAATGATGAAGATATTTGGTAAAGTTTTGGGGATGGATTTGGATGGAACAGTAGATTCTGGGAGAGGGGGAAGACCAACGCCTGATTATTTATGTATAGATGGTTGTTTCCAACATCATTCGTGTATTTTAGCTTATATGTATACTGAAATACAATGCGTTTCTTATTATTTAAACTCAACAGAAAAGCTGACAGTGGTTGAGACAAAACGAGAAGAAGGGTTAATCGTTGCTTTTAAGGTGAGCTCTCAATAAATTATACGCCTTCATCGAATAAATTTCAGACAGGAATTGTACTAGACCACTGCCCAGCATACGATGATATGGATCTAGTGGTAACAATTGGCGTGGATCCCATACCATCATACTTGTCACGGGCCCGCTAAAAAAATCTTCCGGCCCGGCCCGGCCCGGCCCGGGCTGGCCCGGCCCGGCCCGGGCCGGCCCGTCAAAATATTGAAAAAAAAGCTTGCTGCGGGCCCTGCGGGCCGGCCCGGGCCCTGCGGGCCGGCCCGGGCCCTGAAATTTTCAGAGGGCCCGGCCCGGCCCGCGGGCCGGCCCGTGATTTGACAAGTATGCATACCATGGATCAAGAATGGTAATGAGTACATATTCAAAAAATGTGTTGGCGACTGGAAGATGTTCACAAGAGAAAATGGTGTGGTGGTTTGTATGCAAACATTCAAGGAGGAAATATACAGTTTGGTAGATGCAATAAAGAGATGTGATGAATTAGGAGGGTACAAGTTGACAGGAGTTCAATCCAAAGAAGAACTGCAGTGGATTTTTGGTGAGTGTAGTTTAAAAATTTTACTTCGGTATAGAGAAGTGATCATATTTCAGACCAAAGAACTTCTACTTGGCATAAAAATTCCGGATTTTGGATAAATGCAAAAAGACAGGACGAGTACAGTGGGATGAACGACACGGTAACGATAACGATCTCATTGTGCGATTTCATATTCTTGTTTTAAGCATTTCAATATAACTGATGGATATACAATTTTGGATCAAGAATTTTACAGAAAATTATATTTCGAAGAATCTTTTAAAAGTTTGCATCATAAAATTGATTAAACCGGAATCTAGTTTGGATACTTTGGTAATAATATGTTTCATGTATTTTATTCTGTTACATTTTTTGCTTTTCAGATTGAAACTTTGACGCGATGACAATCTCTAACGATATAATACAGGTTTAAAAAGCAATCAAAAAATGATGCTTCGATATAGTAAACATTGATTTTTTCTCATAAGATTGCCGGATTTTAAATATTCGCTTTGAATTTCATTTTTCGTTTTTACTGTTATCACTTGAATTTAAGTTTTATTAGTAAGAAGAACAAGATGATAACTGTGCTTTCTTCGGATCTAACTTTTTGGGTCATTTTTGGTTTACTATAGGAATCTATGGATCATCAAATACGTTTCTACAAGTTTTAAATATGTGCAAATTATATTTCGATAATTTGGATTTAAATGATCTGTTTCATAACTATTTGAAACCGGGAATCAAGTTGTTTCCATTAGTAAGCATTTGTTCACAATTGAATTTCATATAACTACTCGTTAACAAAATGATTATTTGTTACACAAAAAACGAAAAATTCCATCCATTTCTAATATCCAGCCGGTGAATTCCCCGATTCTCTTCTATAATCCGCAGCTACAGTATACTCATCACCATCTCTCGTAATTGGGTACACAATTGCCAGCGACTCATCAGTCTTCTCCATTTTTTGATTATGCTCCTTTTCTAGTTGCTCCAGGATTTTCTGGAAAAGTGTACATTGAATTTGGAATTTGGATGCTGTTTCAGGCATAAGATATTCCGTTTTGTAGGTGAGTTACTACAATTGTATTCTGAATTAATTGTTCAAAATTTAAAAAAAATCAAACCTCAGAGAAGTCTTCTTCCACTTCTGTCTCGAATGGTGTCAGTTGATTATGAACTCGCGGCATTTCCACTGAAAAATAAATCAAGTTACTGAAATTATCTGTTTCATCTTTCACATTAGAAATATTTCTTGGAATTTGTCACAATTTCGCATCATCATTCACGGCACCCTGCACGTCGAACTTTCCCAAGGGATTACTGACGCTGAACAGTGCAAATTCTTACTGTAGCTTAGAGGCGCATAGCAAAAAGTTTTCATACAGTTTTATAGCAATATAATTTCGACGATTTCCCTAAACTTTTTTTAATCTTCAAAAAGTTGGCTTTTTTTTCACTTGCAACCTTTTCATCGCGTTATGCGCACAGTAGATTTCTCACGCTTTTCCCATCGCGCTGACGCATTAAAAGTAGATTTTGGGGTAATAGGTGTGCCGTGCCACATAATGAACCTGATAATGTACTCGCGGCATTTCAACTGGAAAATAAAGCTAATTACTGAAATTATTTGTTTCAACTTTCGCATTTTAAGTTTCCCTTTGAACTATTCACAGTTCGGCGTTTCAATTACCATCAACATATCTCACCTATCTCCGCAGCACTCTGACCCAACAGCAATCCCCTAACTAGAGTCTGTGCCACCGCAGAAATAATTTTCGAGCCTCCAGTGCCTCCTGTCACCATTTTCACCTCTCCACTCTTCGGATCGAATACAATTGTGGGACTCATACTACTCATTGGTCGACGTCCCGGTTGGATGAAATTCGCTTCAGTTGGCTCGAATCCCCAATGGTTTCGGAATCCAGGTGTTGAAAAGTCATCCATCTGGTTGTTGTAGATGAAACCGTATTTTGAGAGCATTTTTGAGCCGAAACTGGAATTATGTGATGCAGCGGCAGTAATCAAATTATTGTAACTTTCTTACGCTGTGTTAATAGAAGAAGTGAGTGAAACCGCATTCCCATCATCATCTACCACACTGATTTGGGAAGTTCCACTGTCCAGAACTGCCGGTGCTGAAAATATTCAAATAATAAACAAACGATGTTTTAGAGCCATGAAAAGTTTCAAAACAGCTCTGAGATAATTTTTGTGACTGTTTCAAAAAACTATTGTATTTTCAAAAGAGAACCCGATCTCTGATCGGAGCCGCATAAGTGCCTTGAAAAGCGAAAAATCCATTTCAAATTTTTTTGAGATTCTTTCAAGTTTTATGAAAAGTGTGATACCTTTTGAAAGCTTTTTGGCATTTCGGACCTTGAAATCTATGGATTTCTAAAATGTTCACTTCATTTTTACAACTAAAAATCTTGAACCTATTACACATACCAGCAGCCAAGTAATACTCCAAATCTTGTGACTGAGCCATCACTCGTTTACTCAAAAACTTAATGAATTTCCTGAAAATCTCTTTAATTTTTCGTGTTGAATTATTTCAGCTCACCGATCCGTCAAATTCTTTGCCAATTGCATTGACACCTCCGAGAACAGGTAATCCCCTAGATGTCCTCTCTGTCCGTATGCCAGTTTCTGAGCTTCAATCAGAGTATGGTAGAATTCTGCGTCATTGAACATCTTTTTGTCGCGGTATTGCACTGGAATAGTTGTGTTTGTAATGCAGTTTATTAAAGATTGGATTCCTAATGAAGGTACTGAAACAGTAACACATATGAAATTATGAAAACTTAAATACTCTGAACTGTTTCAGTAACTCTACAACATGGGTTCACCTAGCGATGTTGGAGGAAAATGTAGAATCGTTTGCACAATGCAGTTATTTAAAAATTGTTTATCTAATAGAGGTACTGGAACTGTAACAAATCTGAAATTATGAAAACTTCTGAACTCTGTTTCATTAGGTCTACAACATGATTTAGCTTTCAATGTTGTAATTAAAAACACCCAGATAAAAATGCAACTCACTCTCCAGAATCCTCGGAATAGCTTGAGTAATAGCCCATGACGATGGAGGTGGCGGTCCACACATTCTGTATTTTCCAAGGTCCGCGTAGAGGGTTTCTCAAAAAAAGAAGAAGTGTTTCATATCTGACATATCAGTTGTTGGAAAAAGTGTGAAGCTGCTCCGTAGGTTTGCAATTGCGCTTCACCGTTCTCACCTGTAACATGTGTCTCATAGTTCCTCAAGTCATCAATTGTAATGATTCCTCCATTTGCAAGCATCTCTTTGATGATTCCGTCAGCAATTGAGCCTGGAATTGAATTCTTTGGAACTGTTTCACGTTTTTCAGAAATAGGGTTTTTTGAGAATTACTAATGTTGGGGTTTTCCTATCATTTTGATCGATCGGCTTTCAAAAAGTTTCTCGCACTGTCCCTTCCTCAAAGCACTTACCATTATAAAACAACTGCACAGGATCCTGTGAGTTCGCAATAACTCTCAACAGCTTAGCCAATGGATAATTAGACACAATCTCCCCAACTTTATTGAATTCTCCAGTGAACTTCGATGTATACAAACTCTTCAATCCCTCAATTTCCGGTCTTCCCTTATATTTCGAAATCCGATCGAAATAATTAACCATCGCTTTATGCATTGGGAACCCCTTGGCTAGTTGAGCAGCTGGCATGACTAGATCTGACCATGGGATCACTTTTGATCCGTACTGCTTATAGGCAGTCCATAATCCGTGAAGTTCTCCTGGGATGCCGATGGATTGGTATCCGAACTGGGCGGATTCCTTGTCATGGGTGTACATTTTTTCAGTGGCAAGAGCTGGAGCGGTTTCACGGGAGTTGAGGAAGACGCATTTCTTTTCTTCTCTGGAATTGATAGAATATTAAAAATAATGTCTGTCAGAATTAATCAAATTTATGAAACTGTACTTTAAGTAGATCACAATAAAATCTCCTCCACCAATTCCTGTTGCATATGGAAGGACTACTCCGTTACAGAATGTAGCAGCAATTGCAGCGTCCACCGCGTTACCTCCTTGGATTATGACATTCCTATAATTATAGTCTTTATGTCTGCTCTCTGAAAATCTCACCTCGCTATCTCCGCACAAAACCGTGAATCCGCCACTGCTGCTGCGTTTTTGTACTTTGCAGATTTTGACTTTGGCTCGAGGACAACATGATCGGTGTGTCTGTTTCCAGTGAAATTGTAGACCGTAGCAATTATAGCCCAGAGAAGGAGAATGACGCCAAGGACGGAGAGAACGAGTATTCCGATGTGGTATTTTCTGGAACAATTTTATTATACAGTGATTTCCAAAAGAGGACTATTTATTCAAACGTAGTAGTAAAGAAATGAATGCATTGAAACAGTGAGCTAACAAATTTATTCCTAAACTACATTTTAGTTTGGGCAATGGTTTGGTAAACCATATGCTTGCTTTCATGAAAAGACACTCTGTTTCGTTTTTAACTTAAATACTTCATACAAAACTAACTTAAATACTTCATACTTCAAACAAACTTAGTATAATTGCATTCATCAATTTCCAACTCACTTCAACTTTTTCATGAGAATTCTCTCTTGAGCCATATCGGCTCGAGAATCTATCACCACCACCATATTTTGAATATTAGTAAAAAAACTAACGGGTAGAGTACAATGACACGGAAAAGTTGTTGCGCCAGAATATCAAATAGTTCATGTGACCCTCCTTCATTTCGCATGCAAATCCTGCGTTAGTATCATCAAAATGATGATTTTATTGAAACATTTTTGGAATCAATTTCGGGTTTTAGAACATATTTTACACAGCATATAAAACATGGGGTGGGGGGGGGGTTAACTTTTCTGACTCAATTATCTGACTCGTCTGTTTCACAAGCATTCGAAAAGTTGGGAGTCGATCTGAGTTAGGCCCGAAAGTACATTAATAAAAGCGAAAAACTCCCACTCATTTCACCGTGATGTGAAACAGTGAACTCTCAGAACGGATCAGTTAGCCAAGGTAATGAATACACAGCTAATCAAACAGAATCTGGCAAAGTGTGGAAACAAATAATACAAATAGTAACAAACCATTTATTTTCTATTTCTCTCTTGTTACTGTCTTTTTGTTTATGAATAGAATATGTTCTGTTTTATTGTCTAGGTTTTTACTATGATTTGAAATAATTCGCAGTTAGAACACTTTTTTTCCATAGTAAAAAAACTCATTTTTAAAAGTGATCGGTCATCAACAACAGTTTTAACAAATTTCCTGACAAAAAAAAATCAATGGTTACGTTTCTCTGAAATGTTCCACCGTTTTGTGAAACTGTCATAAACATTCGAAAAATAAGAATCACAATCTCTCTTTGTTATATCTAGTTAAGCAAAAATTATAAATCACTCTAAACGCTACAGTTCCCGTTGACAAAAAAGGAGCGTCAAAACGAGATCACGTTGATCAGCTATTTTTTCTTTATTGGTATGTATAAATTGAGAAAAATCACGAACATTTATTGGAAGTGCGATAAAATGAGGAATTTCAAAAAAATCGTGTCCGAGAGAACTACGCAGCCGTGCTAAAAAAAACTCTCCCACCAAAGCTCATTTTGGAGAACTCAAATTGTGACGTTTCACCGAATTGCGTCAATGATAAAAGTTTCTTGGAGTTGGATACTGAAGTATCGGAATCTACAAAAGACAAATACAGTGCGCGTCATAAATATGCGCCACCCCCCAAAATCGATGTATTCGGCAAGGTGGGTTATTTATCCGGGAAATGGTTATTAAAATCGAGCTCAGCGTATCGAAAAACCTATAACCCCAAGATTTTAGAAAAAAATGTCGAAAAATACGTCCAGACCACCAAAAAGTTGCTAAAACGGCCGCGTCATAAATATACGCCACCTCTCAAAAAATGAGAAATAGTTCAATTTTTTGCGATTTATTCAAATTTTTTGTAAAAATTTGTTCATGAAACAGAACCTAATGATGTTTCTCAATACTTACTCGACAGTTCTCAAAAAACTTCCTGTGATATTTTGAAATTTCAGCACTTTTTGGCGATAATCATGCACTTCGGTTGTATCAGTGGCTCCTTGCCCTTCATCACGAATCAAAATA
The DNA here is from genome assembly GCF_010183535.1 of Caenorhabditis remanei. Classification (NCBI taxonomy): domain Eukaryota; kingdom Metazoa; phylum Nematoda; class Chromadorea; order Rhabditida; family Rhabditidae; genus Caenorhabditis; species Caenorhabditis remanei. The sequence continues at coordinate 5,519,613 of NC_071331.1, read as the reverse complement.
AATAAATTCATCATGAAAATCGCCAAAAAGTGCTGAAATTTCAAAATATCACAGGAAGTTTTTTGAGAACTGTCGAGTAAGTATTGAGAAACACCATTAGGTTCTGTTTCATGAACAAATTTCTACAAAAAATTTGAATAAAATCGCAAAAAATTGAACTATTTCTCATTTTTTGAAAGGTGGCGTATATTTATGACGCGGCCGTTTTAGCAACTTTTTGGTAATCTGGACGTATTTTTCGACATTTTTTTCTAAAAACTTGGGGATATAGGTTTTTCGATACGCTGAGCTCGATTTTAATAATCATTTCCCGGATAAATAACCCACTTTGCCGAATACATCGATTTTGTGGAGTGGCGCGTATTTATGACGCGCACTGTATGACTTCACTCCTCCTTTTAGAACATCAGTCCGAGAAAATAAGTTATGTAATCGAAGAGTCATAAACAATCATAAAAAATTTCGTGTTTTAGGCGTCTTACGTTTGGACTTCTCTAAGAAAACTTATGCTCGTGGTAGGCTTTGCGCTACAGGAATTAGATTTTTAAAACCTGGTATTTCTATTCCACTTTTATATCACGATAAGGTACAGTTAACCTATGAATATCGATAAAAACTCAAGATTTTGCAAGTTTGATTGTTCATGATGTTTTTTTCTTTCTACTTCGAAATTGTCAACATTTCTGTTTTGTAGAAAAGTCTTATCTGAAATTATGAAAACAGAAAATATTAGATCTTGTTTTGTTTAATGAGCATTAGTTTCGTATGAAACGAGAAACTTATTTTTCGTTTTTAGTGCAATATTCAAGAATGCGTCATGTGTCACTTAACGTTTCATAATGTCTACGTGTTAAGATAAAAATTAAATTGTCCATTTCCATGTTGGCCACTTTTTTGTTTAGTCACTTCTTGAAGATATTTAGTTTGACACAGTAACTATTAATATAATTCTCATTTGAATTGGTAAAAAAATAATTAAATGCGATTTCTGAACAATGTAAACCAGACCTTTATATTAAAAGACAATTAACAACAAAATCAGAAACAGAATTTTAACAAAAATTACAGTTTCATTCAGTTTTTAAATCTAGTCCCTCATTTAAATCTGATTTCTTGTTTAAGAATCTAAGCCATATTTCTCAATTTTTACAGAAATCTTCCCAATGATGTCCCGGGATTCAAACAACTGCTCCTTGACTATTCCGCTATTATTTTTTATTTTAATTATTTCTATAACTAATTATTTTAGGTTTCGGTATATTGGTAAGGTGTTTTACGATGTTGGAATATCGATATATTTGATTCTACCTCAGAATATAACAAGTAGTTGAAACTGAATCAAACGCCACTGTTGGAATATATTTTGTTAAAAAAACTGTTTCCGTTAATTAATATCAAAAGAAAACTGGGGAAGAGTTTTTAATGGGGTAAATATTAATCATTTACAGAACTATACCTCACCTCATCTACCAACTCGGATCCTTCCGACGTCGTTGCTCTCTACCAACAGGAATCAATAAAACAACTACGGAAAAACGCATTACTAACTGCTGAAATTGATAGGAAAACACTATTCAATGCATCGAGACTCACCAATAACCAAGATTTCTACAGAAAAGTTGTAGAAGAAGCATATTGTGCACAGAAAGAGAGGATAGGAGAGAAGGGGGACGGAGGGAAATATGTTTGTAATCCGAAGAAGGTCAAGAAGGATTGCACGTGAGTTCTCACAAGGTTTTCTGTTGCAGTTACAATATTTCTAACTTCTGATTTTATTTTTTAGTAATTTCATTGCTTTATAATTATGCCAGAATTCCTGACAATAAATTTCAGATTGATATCCTTGAGTCTCAACAACCAAATTGGGTTCGACAAGCATATCTACGAAGCAACGGGTAGACAATGCAAGATTCTTGGAGCAGATATTGTGAGTTTCACTTTGAATATTTTCAATGTTTCTTATACTCCTTATAAATATTTGGCTTTTTCGGTTTTTCAGTTTTCCTTTCTCCTAATCAAAAACATTTTTCAGTACCAACAAGAGCAACCAACGCGGGATGCCTATGAGAAAATGAATGGAGAACTGTTTGCTGCAAAGATTCCAAATGACCTAACCATCCCTCAAATGCTTGAGAAAGCTGGAAGGATTGATGTAGAATTTTTGAAGATTGATATAGAAAAAGGGGAGTTTACTGCTTTGGAGCCATTAATTAAGGACTATTTTGTTTGTCAGGTGAGATAATTTATTCTGTTTCAAGAAATCATAAAAAGTTTGTGTTCAAATATTACTATTGCTTGTTGGTTATGATCTTCAACACTTAACATTAGTTTGCAGATATTCATCGAAATCCACGGACTCCCTTCTGATCATTTGAGGATGCTTCAGATTATTGCAAAGTGTGTTTTTATTTTTAATTTCAATACTAAAAATGTTTTTTTCCTTCCAGATATGGCTTCCGAATATTCAACGTCGATGAGAACTTGTTATGTCCCCTCTGTTGTGAATACAGTATGATCAATGAGTTGTGTATGGCACAGTTCGAAGTGGTTCCATTGGCTATTACCATCCCTCAATTAAATAGTTAATTATGGCTCTTGGCTTATAGTTTTTTCGTTTTCAACAATGAATAAATTTTTAAAATGTTATGTTTTCCAACATCTAGATACTTTCGTTGGATCTGTTCCTTGGTTGAGTATGGGATTTCCATAGGGTATTACCATTCCTCAATTGACTATTTAATCATGGTACTAATAAACATATTTTTCGGTTTCAGTTCTGAATTAAAACACAAGTTTTCCGATAAATGGATGTTTTTGTATAGTCTACTGATGGCATTATCAAACCGAAATATGTCTAAAAAAAAGAATGATACAAAATATGACATCTATTAGCATATTTCATTCATTACCTTTCAGAATAGCGGGACCAAAACAAAATTAAAGTTGGACCCTTTACAAACGTATGTAACTTCTCTGAAACCGTTTATTTATAGTCTCTTTCAGAAACCTTTCCATCATTTCATCCCTTACATGAAATAGGCAAGAAGTTCCAGTTTTATCAAAAGTTACTTCTAATTAGCCTCGATGTCGTTGATCTAATTATTAGTCTCGTTTTCGTTGGCCTAATTACTTGTTTCATTTAGAACCAAAACGAGGAATAAATTGTTTCAATCTTCTTTTTCTGAATCGGGTTGTTGAAAACACTCTTCATTTTTCCAATATTTTTTTGCAAATCTATGTATGTAGCTGTTGAAAAATGTCTGCCCATTTATTTGTGGCTCAAAGGTTCAACTTCTCATTTGTTTTTTTTTAAAGAAGATGGCAATATTTTTTAATCTCATTTTTTCTTTCTTTTTTGTTTTCTTTCTGTTGTTTGGAATTGTAAATACTTTAACAATTGTGATTAAAACTTTCTGTAGTAGTAAGAGCTATGAAACCGAAAGTTTAGATAAAAAAGGACAATGCGATTCCATGTTCACTCGTCAGAACTGAGAAAAAACTTTACAGTTTATTTATTTGAATTTTTAAAATAATTTCAGTTTAGCAATTGTGATTTAACAATATTTCCCTTTCTACAATATTTATTCTCGAATTTTTGGAGTCACACTATCGCAGTGATAAAGATGCCGCGAAACAATAATATGAGTTATATCGAGAACAGACATTACAATAAAAATATTCCTGTAGAATTCCTTTTCTTGATTTCCCAACATTTATGTATATGTACCAAAACGGTGGAGAATACAAACAAATAAAATGAAACGGCACTCCATAAAGTTTTAACAATGGAAAATGAGAAAAATGATTTTTTATTGAAATATGCATGCTGCCTGATTCTTTTGTATAGAGAGGCTTTAATGGATTTCGGTTTTTTCCACGTTTTCGAAATCTTTTCCGTATATTTTTTCTCGTACAAATTTTATTGAAAAAAAGAAAAAAACCCACTTTTACGGTGAATCAGAACACTGAATAGCAATCAAAATTAAAGTTTTTATTTTTAAAAAATGCCATGGTTGAAACAGAATTTAAGAAGGCTTTTTGGCTCTTCTTCTAAATTTGTTATGTTTTATTTCCTGTAGGAAGAAGTACAGAAAACAGAGTTTCCAAAATCCACATATATATTTAACTGAACTCTTAAAAGTGTTTTGATCTTTTCATGTTGCACTGCATGCGTTCCTGAGTTCACTTCCAAATTCATGTTTTTATTCTGTCCAAATCTCGAAAAGAGTAAGCGAGGGAAGTTTGGGGCAATGAAATGGCCGAGACAATTTGCGTGGTGGCCTAGAAATTCGACTTCGGCAGTGTTGATTTTTAAAATTTTAAAGGTATTTTCAATCATTTTTGTTGTTTTTGAAATAAATTCGATAGAAAACAACAAAAATCGCTTTTTTAAAAATTTCAGTAAACTGAAAAATCCAACATATTCCAAAAGAAATATTTAGGATTTTCTACGCTCATTTCACTGACCAAATTTTCACCGCTCGCTCTGATGACTTGATCAATTGAACTAATGTACAGCTAATCGATTAGATAGTGGAATTTGGAATGCCGTATAAATTAACTATACACATATCAACGAGTCACTAGCTATTAGATATATTCATTGTTTCTAACATTGATTTCTTAATGGAATTTACTGTTTAGTTAGATTGTCAAAACAGATGTTCATTTATCAAAGCTGATAAGTTTCTATTTTTTTTTCGGAAAGTTTCTTTTTGGAATATTTTGCAAATGCTTTGGCATTCAGAAAAAAAACCATTTGAATACGAAATTTGGAAACATCAAAAAACAAAACGGGAAAAAAATACTTTGTGTCTTCTTCCGCTTTGCTAACGACTTTTCCTTAGAAACCGCCAACATATTCTTCATGAAAAGTGTATTTTCTCGTCTCTTTTTCCTTTTTTATTCATGTTTCAAGTGTGATTTATCAGAAAAAAAAGATAAGTGTTAATACTACTTTTTGTCTCATTCATTTTTGACATTGATGACTTTTCAATTGAAATTAATTGGGGCATTTTGAGATATAATTTGAGTAAATTGACAAATTCAAGTAGTTCTACCGTGAATTCAGCGATTAAACGTAATTGAAATTTGTTATGTCCTTAGGGTTCTATTTTTTCCCAAGTGGCGCTGCGTGCGCGTCGTGGTTTTTATTGAAAGATACGACATATAAAAATTAAATTTAAATTTGGCACTCAGCCAAGTCTTTTTTGGCATCGTGCCAACCTCTGTGCGACGGAGCGCGTTTACGCATCTTTTGCACCCCTGTGTGTAGGACATCTCAAGGCACCCAAGTTACATATTGTACCGTTTCCAAATTTTTAATGTTTCATTGTATTCATTTATTTCTACTCTTCTAGTAATTCTCATTCTTTTCTATAGCAGTTGCCTAGTTGAGTATGTGATAATGCTTGTTACAGTTTCCAGTTACCCTCATATACAAATGTCTCGAGACTCGAATCCCTGCTCACTGACTATTCTGTTACTACTTGTGATTTTGGTTATTTCGATATCGAACTATTTCACTTTCAGCAAGATTGGTGAGTTTTTTTCAAATTCGTATAACTTTTGGTCCTCTGTTTCAATCAATTCAGTTAAAAATATCAGTAATCAGATGTTTGCTTAATCCTACCTCAACATTTTTCCAGAATATCACGTTATTTCCTCAACCGATACAGATTCTTCCAACATCATCAGTCTCTACCAATCAGAATCCATCAAAGAACTTCGGAAAAATGCACTTTTAACAGCGGAAAATGACAGGAAACTGCTATTCAATGCATCGATAAAAGCTACTAGCCAAGATTTCTACAAAATGGTCAAAGTTGAAGCACATTGTGCTCAGAAAGAGCGGATTGGAGAGAAGGGAGACGGAGGGAAATATGTTTGTAATCCGAAGAAGGTCAAGAAGGATTGCACGTGAGTTCTCACTTTGTTTTACTGATTCATGTTGGAGATATTATTATGATGACGTACTTGATTCTCATTATAGTCACTATTTTTTGCGTCGGGCTGAGAAATGTTTTTTTCATCCTTTTCAATACATTTAATAAATTTTATTTGAACAATTTCAAATTTGTGCGTGGAAATTATTCATTTTCATAATGCGGCCACGCGAAACCTCACCCGGATAGAACCCCGAATGGAGATTTTTCAGATTGCTCTCTTTGGGTCTCAACAACCAAATCGGGTATGACCAGCATATTTACGAAGCAACGGGTCGGCAGTGCAAAATTCTCGGGGCAGATCTTGTGAGTTCAGTTGCAACTGGTTTTGATTATTGTGGTGGTCTTTTTTCACAATTCGGCACCAAAATTTTTTTCAGGACCCACAAAACCAACAGACCAAAGATTCCTATGCAAAAATGAATGGGGAACTGTTTGCTGGCCGGATTCCAAACGAGATAACCATCCCTCAAATGCTAGAGAAAGCAGGAAGAAAAGAAGTGGAATTGCTGAAAATTGATATTGAAGGAGGAGAGGTTATTGCTCTGGAACCGCTCATCAAGGACTATTTTGTGTGTCAGGTAAGAAATTTTTGTTCTGTTTCAAGTAGACCATAATATGAGCCATAATATGAGTCTAAAATAACAGAAGGCTATCTTCAATTCTTCAGATTTTCATCGAAATTCACGGAATGCCATCTGATCAATTGAGAATGCTCCAGATTATTGCAAAGTAAGGTTTCCACTTCTTCTTCGAAAATCGAAATATTTTCAGATACGGCTTCCGGATATTCAATGTCGATGAGAACTTATTGTGCCCAATGTGTTGTGAATACAGTATGATTAATGAGTTGTGTATGGCACAGTTTGGAGTTGTTCCATTGGGCATTACTATTCCACAACAAATTGATGTTAGAAGAATGGATCACTTGGATGGAAATTAAATATATTCGTATTTTTGGGGTTTTATTTTAGAATTTCGGGTGTTGAAATGAAATGGAGTAGGTAGATTGTAATACTTCCGACAAATCTCGGTTACCCGTCAACAGCTTGAGGTTGTGGCAACATTGGAACAGTAAGAAGATATTTGCACGGCACACTTCTTATAACCGCGCTCACCGAAGAAAATTGTGTGCGAAATTTCGGTGAAGCGCAGTTGTTAGAACTGTGCAGGACTAATAGATATGGTGTTGGTTCACATGTTTCACTGTTTCGCAACCATAATACAATTTATCACAGTTCTGAAGATCACTCGGTGGAAGAATACTAAAAAATTAGTTGCCAGCTTTCAGAATGAACATCTGAAAAAAAATTGCTCGTCCAGAACTGATTTTCTTCTCTGAAACTTTTAAAGCGAAAACAGTCATTGAGTCTATTGAACAAAAAAAAACAAAAACAAAAAACATATTCGAATATCTGGAACTGATGCAACATATTATTTTTTCATCAAGAAACAAAAATTCGGTTTCGTCCGAAACCCGATCATCACAGTCATTTTTTTTTCAGGTCACTGAAACATGTGCTGTTTCAGAAGAATTTCAAGGCGAGCTATTATCGAAATAAAAAAGTTCTGACATTTTTTTCTCACGCGTGTTTGCGGACTAGTGCAAATTTTGTTAATTTTGCAAATGCAAACACGCGTCGGTAAAAAATCTGGGAACTTTTTTGTTGCGACAATATTATATATTTTGTTCGCAATAGTTCGAAGTATGCATCTCTTCAAAAAATTCAAAGCTTTCAAAAAATTTTCAAAACATGTTGTCCGGTACCTACCGGTTTTATCTCTAAAAAGTCCATAAAGTCAAACAAGTGGCAAGTATGGTGCAATCAAGTTCTTTTGGTACGATTGGTGCAAACCGTCTAAACTGAAAAAAGCTCAGTTTAGCCAAAAAGTCTAAAATTCAGTGTTTTCTTAATTGAAATGTTTATTTCTCTATTTTAAAATAATTTATAATAAACAGGTGGTCTAGATATAGATACGCGTTTTTATGAAAAGCAAAAAATTCAGAATAGTTTTTTAACTGATACAGTACCATACAGTACCACTGATACAGTACTGAACAGTACCAAGTATCAGACTATAAAATTTCATTTTCAAATTTAAGGTAAAAATGAATATGTAATTGAAAACAAGTTTAACTTTTTCATAATTACTGATGGGTTTTATTGCGTGAACAATGAATTTTTAAAAATATATATATTCTTCCGCTTGTTTCGTTATTTCCTCTTTCGAGCATACATTTCAACTAATAAACATCACTGTTTTGCTTAAAGCTAATACTAAATTCTAATAAAACTAAACAGTTTCCACGATAATGTTTTACACGTGTCGGGCATATTGTACAGTAATATAATGTGAAGTTATACAGTTTCATTCTAGGAATAGCAATTGTCAATAGCAGTTGCTAAGAAATTGTTTTACAAAAATCAGGTCGTTTCTGCATTCTTTGATTTTCAACGACATTGTACCTTCTTTTTGACAGCTGGTGGGACACCGTCCTCGTCGTTCACCGCGAGAATTCCGTTTCAAAACATATTATAGTTATAGACATTTTGGGTAGAGTTCATTGCTTCTCCTTTTTCATTCATCTGGATTGCGCCGTTTAAATCAAAAAGAACCAATTTTTCTGCTGTTTTACTGACTTTTAAAATTATTTTCTTGCTGAACACTGTACTATGTGACCTGAATCATTACCATGAGTTCAAGAAGCTGTTACTTTTTTATTTAATTAATAAGACAGTTTCACTGGAAATTACTGGTAAATAAAAATCCGGCAAAGTTATCAGTTCGCAGTCTCAAAACCTGTTTTATGTAGATTTGAAGAATCGGTGAAATTATTCAGTTTCGTTTTTATTCCACATAATGCATCTTTATCTTTACTAATAATATTCAACAGATTCCGTCTGTGTATTTATTTGTTGGCAGCCATAACTCCCTCCGTAGTGGACCGATTTTTAGGAAACCTGGATAGATCTATTGGAAATGTGTCTTAGTTGATGCCCGAACTTTTCTTTTTTTGAAAAAATTGACTTTGACGTCTTCTGGAGACGATGCCGATTTCTACAGTAAAAAGCGTTGAGAACGGTGTGTCCCGACAGGGTGGTAGAAAACTCAAAGCTACTGACTCGGTGTTTCTTGACTGCATTTTCGGGAGCACCCCGACCGCGCGAATTTTGTGTAGCGGTCTATGTAGATGACTCTTACGCACGGGGTGATGAGTTCGTTCGCGCCAGGTCGAAAATGTTATTTTTTGTTTTTATAAGGAGATGGACAGCCAGTATACAAAAGATGTGAATAACTGTTATAGTCGAGGTTTCGTATGGCAAACGGTTGTGACTTTTTTTGACACTGACCACACCTCTACATAATGAGTGATTGAGTTCCATCTTTGACCGTGTTTAAAATTACAATCACACAAGTGCCGAGCCAGGAACTGATGGCAGTTTACAATAAACCTTTCGTCCACGGGGGAGAGAGGCGGCTTTGCCGTCGATCTTTCAAAAACTTTTTTTTTAAACACTGTAAGTACATTAGTTCCGAGTGCCTTGAGAATTCTCTATAAATTTGCACCCCGATAGTTTTGAATTTGCTCTTTTGAATGATAATAGTCAAAAAGTGCAACTCACGAAAAGTTGGATTTTTTTGCTTCGAAAGTTTTGCTCATTTTTTGAAGATGTGAATAGGAAAGACTCCAAATTCCTAAGTTTCAGTAAAAAATGTTCAAACCGAGAAAAAATAGTAGAAAAAATAACCGCAAAATGATTTCGGTAAAGGTTTTTTTACCAAAAAAGTCGTTCCATGTATTCAGTACGATTAATTCTGAGACCTCAAAAGTATCCACCATCAAAGAAACGCCGGATGTGCTGTTAAACTCCTAAACTTACTAGAAGTATAATGAAAGAAAGAATACTACTCAAGAAGCAATGGTGATTGCTCGGCTATCTTTAAAAAATGATAAATTCTAGGATGATTTGTTGAATCATGGTCTTAGTCTGCCATATCCAGAGGAGCGAGGCGACATTGCCACAGATCAGTCAAAAGCTTAAAAAATATTATTTAAAAATCACTCGCCATTTGAGGAGAATAAAAGGAGAGTTACCAAGTTCATGTTCTTCTAAAGTAGTGCTTTAGATAAATAAGAACAAATGAATAGAGTTCCGATTGGTGAAGTGAAAAATCGCTCAAAATCCATATTATATCAGGGTAGAAAAAGTCCCTGAGAAATGTTTTTTGAAATCGCATCAGAAAAGCAAAGACTTTACAGTTGTGCTTTACCGGAACGGACTGTTCAGCTAATAAAGTCAACCATCAAGTTAAAAATACAATCTAGAAGTGGAAGAGAATTCTGAAATAGTAGGGACCAAATGAAAAGCGCCGCAGGCGCTGTAAAACCTAGACGGGTCGTTTAGAAAATGAGTTTGAGCAGCCGTCGGGCTGCGTTAATTTAGCATTAATTGGAGGAGGGAGGTGGCATCGCCGCCGATCAGTCAATAAATTAAGAATTTATATCTGAATGACCATGAATGTTACTTTTAATGAGGAAAACATAAGAAGAAAGTTGCCATCGGTGTGCTCTGCTCTGCCGGAACGGACTGCTCAGCTAACAAAAAATGATTAAAAGTTACATTCAATTCGAAAGAAATAGAGGGAATTTTGACGCCCTGACTGTTTGAATCATGTAAGAAGCGCCGCAGGCGCTGTAAAACTGAGAAGGGTGGTGTAGGGAAGGAGGTTTAGTCGCCGTTAGGCGACGTAAACCGACTGGTTTTTTAATATTTGAGCAATTTAGAGAGATAACTCATATGTATTTCAGTTTCACTTACTATTAATCTGACAGATTGCAATAAAGGGTAATTCAATCCTTTTTGGAACAAGGTTATATACATAATAATTAAATACAGGAGGCTTTAAAATTTTAAATGTTTCCGACTTCAAATGTTTTTGCTCAATGTCTAAACTGTTTTTATTGGAATTATTCTCTTCTCGAATATGAATATTGAAATACACTTTTACATATCATGTCATCGAAGAAGAACTATTCATCAGAATATCATTCAGTATGTAGAATCTCTGAAGCATAGTTGTTTTTTTCGGTTTCGTATACCTGACTTACTTGAAGTACTGTACTGTATTATAGTTCACTCAAAACACATTTTTTATCTACATGTTATTATCGGAGTAAAACAGTTCCGACATTTTTTACCGACGCGAAAAATTCGCGCTACTGATCTCCGGGAACGCCCACGCGAATTTATCGCGTCGG